>NC_138310.1:87019983-87084983 GCF_965601325.2 Salmo salar
CCTTATATATAAACATGTCTAGCTAGATAACCTTGCTTTGATCCATGATTAATTGAATAAGGGAATAATTTTATAAAGACAAAAGTATTTGGTTGTAATGTTGTAATATTTTATATGAAGGGTGGGAACCATCCTCCAGGATAGCTACTGGGTGTGCAGGCTTTTGTTCCAGCCCTGGTCTAACTACATCGTAGCGTAAACATCAGCTGCTCAACAGGACCTTGATAAGCAGACTCAGGTCTGGATCAAAAGCCAAGCCTGCACCCCCAGGAGCTGTCCAGATGGAGGGTTGACCACATTGACAACATGTGACTAACAGCACGGCTGTAAACTACTTAAGTAGTTGTTTTGGGTATCTGTACTTTACTATGTATATTTTTTTGACAACTTTTACTCCACTACATCTCATATGTATATACTGTATTCTATACTACGCTCTCATTCACTTTAATAATGTTTACATATCTTGCATTACTCATCTCATATGTATATACTGTTTTTCTATACTATTCTACTGTATCTTAGTCCGTTCCACTCAGACATCGCTCGTTCATATGTATATATTCTTAATTCATTCCTACTTAGATTTGTGTGTAATGGGTATATGTTGTGTAATTTGTTAGATATTACCTGTTAGATATTACTGCACTGTTGGAGCTAGAAACACAAGCATTTTACTACACCCGCAATAACATCTGCTAAACATGTGTATGTGACAAATACCATTTGATTTACATTCCTAAAGAAAATAATGTACTTTTTACTCCTTACATTTTCCCTGAAACCCAAAAGTACTCGTTACATGTTTAATGCTTAGCAAGACAGGAAATTGTCAAATTAATGCACTTACCAAGACAACATCCCTGGTCATCCCTACTGCCTCTGATCTGGAGGACTCACTAAACAGAGAACATCGCTGGTCATCCCTACTGCCTCTGACCTGGCGGACTCACTAAACAGAGAACATCCCTGGTCGTCCCTACTGCCTCTGATCTGGAGGACTCACTAAACAGAGAACATCCCTGGTCATCCCTACTGCCTCTGACCTGGCGGACTCACTAAACAGAGAACATCCCTGGTCGTCCCTACTGCCTCTGATCTGGAGGACTCACTAAACAGAGAACATCCCTGGTCATCCCTACTGCCTCTGATCTGGAGGACTCACTAAACAGAGAACATCCCTGGTCATCCCTACTGCCTCTGATCTGGTGGACTCACTAAACACAAATGCTTCAATTGTGAATTTTGTCTGAGTGTTGAACTGTGCCCCTGTCAATCCGTACATTTAAAAAAAAAACTAGAAAATCGTGTTGTCTGGTTTGCTCTAATATAAGGAATTTGAAATGATTTGTACATTTACTTTTGAAACTGAAGTATATTTAAAACCAAATACTTGTAGACTTTTACTCAAGTAGTATTTTACTGGGTGACTTTCACTTTTACTTTTAGGGTAGCTTTACTTTTACTCAGGTATGAAAATGGTGTACTTTTTCCACCACTGACTAACAGTGCATTTGTACTTTGTGGGGGGTTAAGTGCCTTGATCGAGGGAACAATGGCAGGAGATGGTAGGTCTACATGGATCAGTCACTGCAGCTTTCCAGTGTCAATAATTCGTACCTTTTCCATGTAGGCTATAATAATAGTCATGGACAATTGATTAAAAGTCAAGGAAAATGTGTATAAACCCTTAATTGAATAATCAGAGGTCTCTATGGCATAATGTTATCTGTGAATTTCGGTGAACATAGTCAAATGGACTGAATTGGGAAAAGACACCTGCACTTATTTCATCCCAAACCAAGCGCTGGTGGGAACACTATCTCTAACTCTATCAATGTGTGTGGATCAATTTTACTTTTTACTCAATTATTTCTCACTGATATGAAAGACAAGGTCCTTATTCTTCCAAAACCATACCGCAAACGATGCAAGTTAATGTTCAGACCGAGCGTCCGAATAAGCCTTCATCCACTAACTGTTAGTGTAATCATTACACTGTTATGGAACTGGGTCAAGGGCTAGGTCGGTCCTTTACCACTGCACCAGCTGCCGAATAACCATGAAAACTATTGGACCATATACAACCCTGATACAGTAACAGACACACATGCGGAGGAAAGTTTGAACCTAAATTATTTAAAAAAAAAGGTCCAAACGAGTTGAGGTCTAGTTAAAAACGATGCAGCAGAACACGTTCAGACAACACATTGGAAAAGTGTCTATGCAGAGAAGTAGTCTGGATATTGTAACCAAGTAGAAGTAGTCTGGATATTGTAACCAAGTAGAAGTAGTCTGGATATTGTAACCAAGTAGAAGTAGTCTGGATATTGTAACCAAGTAGCTTAGCCACAGGGAGAAACAATGTTGCTGGCGAGTTCCCACCATTCAGCTATAAAAGACCGGTTCCTTCAGCGAACATAATCTTCCAGTAACCCGTGATGGAGAACAGACTTACTTTCTATTGATTCGTCGTTTCCCTGTAAAACCTCGCCATGGTGCCTGTGTCCTGGAGTTGTCAATATAACATGGAAAGTTTATGCTTGAGGTAAACGGTTCATTTTGTGCAGAAATCGTTGTCCCATCAGTAGTCCGGTGACCGTCGGCTGTCTCCTACATGTCAGTGTGTTCTCTCCGAGAGTGACCCGAGGTGTGTGTTCAGCAGGAGACTAACAGCGAGGAGGAGGAATGCCGATTGCCAAACAGGACAGAAGTTTACCCAAATTCACGTGACGTTAAATGCACTACAAATCCGACCGACTTGAACTTGTACTATGTCAACTAAAGAGAAGCAAAGCAATAGCCCTGCTTCTAAACATTCTGACAAAACAGGAGAAGAAAACGTCCTAAATGATGTCGACATATAGCTCAACAAAATCAGTGTCCATTTGGGAGTAGTTTGTAAAGTGAAGTGTTGGGACTAGTTGACAATCCGGACTGGTTCGGTGGTGTAGCGCCTCCCCGTGGTTCGTTAGAGTGATGCCACAGTAGACCACAAGATGTCTAGAGTAGACGTGTTTCTACTAATACATAACACTTTGCCTACACAGATTCCAATGACAATGGTAACTCAATACTTCTGAGTAACAAATATATGTTACAATCTTATCTAATATGCGTTTGAAATACTGTAGGCTAGATCTACACTAGCTCTTGAGAACCCAAGGGGGGCTGTCATGCCAAATAGTGTCCCCCGGCCAAATAGTGTCCCCCGGCCAAATAATGTCCCCCGGCCAAATAGTGTCCCCCGGCCAAATAGTGTCCCTCTCTTATTTAAAGGGGAAAGGGGGGATACCTAGTCAGTTGTACAACTGAATGCCTTCAACTGAAATGTGTCTTCCGGTTTAACCCAACCCCTCTAACACGTTTTATTTGCCATTTCGACATGGATTTAACAAGGTACCAAAAAGTAGTTAGAATTAATGTTTTAATTTTATTAGCTAAACAAAACTTGTTTAATTAAACAGCGAAACTGTCGCGAAAATCAGGCTTGTTTCCATAGCGATGATGAAAATTACGTCATTTAGGCTGTAACGATCTCCAAAATTCTAATCATTATGTCGTCACGTCGTTGATATAGCAACGGACGCTAATATCGAATCCCGTTATGACGTAGTGTAGGAAAGTATTTGGCCTGGGGACATTATTTGGAATGACAGGCCCAAGGTGGCTTTAGAGCCAGTACCTGTCTTGGATTCTCAGCTGCTGGTATGGAGGACAGTCTGTTTTAACGTTTAAACATGTTATTCATCTTTGCTAGTGATAGGGTTTTGCTGTTTGTTGTCACTTATTAAGCATCCTAAGTATTTCATATTTTTTTGTTGTCCACTTTAAAGGATTGCTGTAGATCATGAGTTATTCTTTTTCCTATTGCTATTACTTTTTTTTTTTTTCCACATTCATTTTATATCCTGGGATTATTGAGTATTCTGGAAATATTTGTTAGCAAAGGGGGCACTGAGTTTTCAATATTGGTCAGGTAGATCAGTAGTTGAATAAGTTTAGTTTATATTCATGTTTACCAATACCTGTTACAGTTTGGGTCCTGTGTAATTCTTTCTGCAAGCGGTTCAATAGCCACTGCAAACAGGAGGGAGACAGGGAACAGCCCAGTCTTGTGCCCCTTTCCAATGCAATTTAATCAGATAACGTATTATTCGTGTATATTTTTGCTTTACATGTATTACTTCAGCTGGAAAGTTAAAAGCTTCCAAAGTTTTGAATATAAAAGGCCATTCAAGATAGTCGGACGCATTTTTGACATCAACAGCCGTTATTGATGAATCTATCTTGTTTCTTTCTGCATATTGTATTAAACTGAAACATGTTTTTGTATTTGTTTAAGTGTCCTGTTTTTAATAAACCCTATTTGATTGATATGTATCAAGTCTGGTAAGACTTTTGCCATTCTATTGCTTATAAGCTTTGTTATTATTTTACTGTCACTTTGGGTCTATAATCAGCAGGGGATTTTCCTGGTTTTAATATAACTGAAATAGCTGCTTGATACATGGAACTAGGAGGTATTGAATTGAGTGACATGTTATCATTAGAGTAAATAGTGTGGCGACTTTGTCCCAAAATGTTGAATAGAATTCTGTGTCACACCCTGATCTGTTTCACCTGTCTTTGTGATTGTCTCCAACCCCCTCCAGGTGTCGCCTATCTTCCCCATTATGTTCTCTGTCTGTCTGTTGCCAGTTTGTCGTGTTTGTTAAGTCAACCAGCGTTGTAGGTCTCAGCTCATGCTTTTCCCTGTTACGGCTGTTGAAAGGAGGGGACCAAAGCGCAGCGTGGTGAGTGTTCATTATATTTATTTAGACAATGAAAACACTAGAACAAAGAAACAAACCGAAAACAGCCAAACAGTTCCGTCAGGTCACAGAATAACAAAACAGAAAATAACTACCCACCAAACACAGGTGGGGAAAAGGCTGCCTGAGTATGATTCCTAATCAGAGACAACGATAGACAGCTGCCTCTGATTAGGAACCACACTCGGCCCAACACAAAGAAATACAAAACATAGAATGCCCACCCCACACCCTGACCTAACAAAATAGAGAAATAAACCGTCTCTCAGGTCAGGGCGTGACATTCCCAGTCTCTCTTTTTATCGCCCTCCTGGTTTTGACCCTTGCCTGTCCTGACTCTGAGCCCGCCTGCCTGAACATTCTGCCGACCTGTACCTTTGCCACATTTCTGGATTATTGACCTCTGCCTGCCGTCCGGTACCGTTGCCCCACCTCTGGTTTACTGACCCCTGCCTGCCTTGACCTGTCTATTGCCCCTGTTGAATTATTCAACCATTGTTAATGTGACATTGTCTGCATCTGGGTCTTACCTTCATACCTGATAGTACGAACTGGCCATGACTGACCCAGCAGACCTGGGCCAGCTGTGCAACCCCATCTCCTCCCAAGCAGCCTCCAGCACGAAGAATTGCTTTGTGGTATGATGGAGAGGGTCCAAATGTTGGCTGAGCGCCGTGACTGGGCGTTGGACATGCTGCTGGATCTATTCCCCGGGTTGTCTGGGGGGCAGCCTGCCACGGTGGTAACCCCACCACCCCTTCAGTAACTTGGAGGTTAGCAGCGCCGCCCCACCGGCCACTCCACCTTCCCGGGAGCCCCGTTTACCTCCCCGGAACGCTTTAATGGAGAGGCAAGCACCTGTCGGGCATTTTTTTTGCTCCGTGTGCCTCATTTTCGAGCTTCAGCCCTCCTCCTTCCCCTTGGATCACTCCAAGATAGCCTACCTCATCATTCCGGATGTCTGGGAGGGCCCTCACCTGGGCTACCACCGTATGGGAACAACAGCCGGCCATGTGCATGAGTCTGGAGGGGTTCGTGGAAGAGGTGAGGAAGGTTTTTGATGCCCCATTCTGTGGGAGAGAAGCTTCCCGGAAGCTAATCCAGCCCCGGCAGGATGCCCACAGTATGGCTGACTATGCGGTGGATTTCCACATGTTCGCAGCGGAGAGTGCATGGAACCAGGAAGCACTGTTCGACATGTTCCTGTACTGCGTCTCGGAGGAGGATAAGGACAAGCTTGCTGCTCGGGAGTTACCCACGGATCTTGACTCCCTCATTGCTTTGACCATCTGCATCGATGGGCGATTGCGGGAATGACGGATGGAGAGGATATTTGATTTTGCTCATATAGGCAGGGATTCCGCCTCCCCGACAGTCCCGTTCCCAAAGGCACCCAAGGTTCCCGACCTTCCTCGTGAGTCACCGAAGACTGCCGAGGCACTGTTTTCCGAGCCTATGCAACTAGGCAGAGCTGGGCTGTCGCCAGCTGAACGGCAACACAGGATCAACACAAGGAGCTGTCTGTATTGCAGGACTTTTGGTCATTTTGTGTCCTCTTGCCGGGTAAAAGACCAGGCTCACCGGTAGGAGCCAGTATTCTGGTGGGCCATATAGAGAACTTTTCTGCTTCCCTTACTCACACCCCTCTTCATGTCATTCTGCTGTGGGGAAACCAGTCCAAATCTCTCCGGGTCCTCATTGACTCTGGGGCCGACGAGAGCTTTTTGGCTTCTGAGCTGAACATCCCTACTCAGCCACTCTCCATTCCCATGGGTGTTAGAGCGCTGAATGGGTGCTCTATAGGTCTGGTCACCCATAACACCACTCCCATCAACCTACATGTGTCAGGGAATCACAGCAAGACCATTCAGTTCCTGCTCATCAAGTCCCCACAGATTTCCGTGGTTTTGGGATTCTCCTGGCTCCAGCGACACAATCCCCTCATTAACTAGTCTACGGGTGCTATCATGGGCTGGAGTCCGTTCTGCCACGCCCATTGTCTGAAGTTGGCGCAAACTGCCCCGGAATGTCCTCCTGGGGGCTCGGAAGTTGCTCTGGAATTTCGGAGTACCAGGACCTCTGGGAGGTGTTCAGCAAGTCCCGGGTCACTTCCCTTCCACCGCACCACCCCTATGACTGCGGGATTGATCTTCTCCTTAGCACCACGCCGCCCCGGGGACGTCTGTACTCTGTCGGGACCAGAGACCATGGCTATGGAGACCTACATGTGTCCCTCTTCCTCTCCCGCTGACGCAGGTTTCTTCTTCTTGGAGAAAAAGAACAAGACCCTGTGCATTGACTACTAGGGACTCGATGACATTACTGTGAAGAACCGTTATCCGCTACCACTAATTTCCTCGTCCTTCGATGCCCTTTTGGCCTCACCAACTCACCTGCCGTGTTCCAGGCTCTGGTGAATGATGTTCTCCGCGACATGCTGAGCCGGTTCGTCTTCGTTTATATTGATGACATCTTTGTTTTCTCCGCTCTTCCTCGAGCAAGAGGAGGAAGTCAGCAATCCCAGGTATAGGCGACAAACTGATCGCTATTGGGAAAGCCAGCCATTCCTGTTGCTTTTTTTTCTGTGTGAATGTTTTAACGGTGTCTAATATTTCTTCTTGGGTGATCTCTATTTTTAGTGATTCTTCTTTGTCTGTTGATAATTGCTTCAGAGTTGTTGAGTCTAAGAAGGCTATAGGAGCCATCCAATAGAATCCGTCCAATTGCTTAATTCAGATTTTATTGAATATACATTTTCATAGAAGCTTTTAAAATGGTAATTCATCACTTTGTTTCTAATTATCACTTTTGTATCTTTCTTTTAAAATGATACCTGGTTTAGCATGCATTGGTTCTGTGAGAGCTACCAGGTTTATTTGCCATAAAGTATTATTCTTTATTTGCGTTTAACCTGTAGTTGTTGGCTCTCTTAAAAAGTAAAATATCGTGTTCCGAAATTGTATTTATTTCTTTACATTGTAAAGATTTTCAATGGGCTTTTTCTAAGATTTTGTTTTTTAAAAAAATTCAAAATAAGATGTAACTTTAGCTGAGTATGCGATTTATCAACCACCTATTGTATGCATTAAAGCCATCGCAAATCATACCTGGTCAGCTTTTCTGTCTACATTTGTAATGGAAAAGGTTTTTAAACATTTGTTTACGTATTTAATACATTTCTGTTGCAGAATATGTGATTTGTTCATTCCCCAAAGTGTATGTTCTATTGGTCTAAGTAAACATGATAGGATGAGGAGATATCATGTTTATTATATCCAGTAAATTGTTCAGTGCATTTTAGAAAATAATGTTGTCATTTCTTGACTCTTTTCTTACTTTGAGGAGAAAGAAAGACTTTAGTTGGGGATAATAATATCCAGGTGTCCTGTCAATCATTTGTAGAGATGAACATGTTCTGCCTCTTTGGAGACTCCCTACCTTAGGTGTTACTACGTCTGTCAATCACATCGACTGTCTGATTTTAGTTCACCTGTTATAATACTTCCTGTCTGGGTTTGATCTTATATAGCTTGAATTCTGTCTAAGAATAGACAAACTTTTACAGATGCACAATCGAGAGCATCCTGTCGGGCTGTATCACCGCCTGGTACGGCAACTGCTCCGCCCATAACCGGAAGGCTCTCCAGAGGGTACTGAGGTCTGCACAACGCATCACCCTCCAGGACACCTACACCACCCGATGTCACAGGAAGGCCAAAAAGATCAAGGACAACAACCACCCGAGCCACTGCCTGTTCACCCCGCTATCATCCAGAAGGCGAGGTCAGTACAGGTGCATCAAAGCGAGGACCGAGAGACTGAATAACAGCTTCTACCTCAAGGCCATCAGACTGTTAAACAGCCATCCCTAACATTGAGTGGCTTCTGCCAACATACAGACTCGATCTATAGCCACTTTAATAATTGGATGTAATAAATGTGTCACTTAAACAATGCCACGTTAAATAATGTTTACATACCATACATTATTCATCTCATATGTATATACTGTACTCTAAACCATCTACTGCATCTTGCCTATGCCGTTCGGCCATCACTCATTCATATATTTATATGTATATATTCTTAATCCTTCCTTTACACGTGTGTGTGTGTGTTGTGTGTGTGTGTGTGTGTGTGTGTGTGTGTGTGTGTGTGTGTGTGTGTGTGTGTTAGGTAGTTGTTGTGAAATTGTTAGATTACTTGTTAGATATTACTGCACGGTCGGAACTAGAAGCAAAAGCATTTCGCTTCACTCGCATTAACATCTGCTAACCATGTGTATGCGACCAATAAGATTTGATTTGAGAACTCTAGATGTGCCTCTGGTGAGATATACATTGAAATCAATGTGTATTTTTCACCATGTAAGGTACAATTCAACATTAGAAAACTGCCTTCTTGGTCCATGTGCTGGAATATAATGGAAAATGGTGTATTCTTATTTATCAGGATGCCTACACCTCTGCTGTTACTACAGTAGGTGGCAGTATATGCCTCTCCAACCCAGCTCCTCTTTAAATGTTAATAAAAAAATAAGGTAACTCTTGCCAGAAATCCACATCTGCTGACCATCTCTTTAAGTGTTTGAGAACCATATGCTCTCTTCCCCCCCATCATGGAGCCAGTGGACATTCCATGTCTTTACTTTACTTGTATAGAATCAAAGTTGACCTTAGACAGAACATATATCATTAAAGAACCAAGTAAAAATTTTTGCAGACATGACATATGAGGGCGGTGGGCATTCATTAGAATGGGAGGATCATAGTATAAATACATAATTATTGTATACATTACATATAGAATATGTGAGCAGACATTTAACAAAAAAACACATTGTATATTTCTACATTGTACGTATATTTCTACATTGTGCATACATTGTACATACATTTGAAGAAAGACTGCCTCTCAAGTACTGTGGAAGTTTTGTATTACCTTATCAATGAATTTTAAGTGTAGTGGCTGGTGGGTGTCTACTTGGGCTGGGTCCCTCCAAGAGACTGAAATGGGATGAGTGGAGGCCCCTCTCACCTCAGATAAGTGTCTGATGGCCTCCCATCATATAGCCCTTCTCCTTTCTCACCAATAAGCACCAATAAATCGTGGTTGTAACGACAAACAAGGAATAATAATGATTCAACATCCTTTCCTATTCATTTTACAACAGATTTACAAGTCATAAAAAATAGAAATACAATTACATTGTAGTATATTTAAGTCCTTCCTTTCTCTCTCTCCCCCAAACCAAATTCATCTCTCTCCACCCCCCCTTCCTATTCTCCCCTCTTTATCCTCCCCTTCCATCCTTGCCCTCTCCGACCCACCCTGGCCAAGCTCATCCCAACCTGTCTTTTCCTCCCTAACTTATTCTCAGACATTTACACCCCTATATATATATATATATATATATTAGTTACTCATCCATTCTCCTTCATTAACACACATTTACCCTATTCCTCCACACACCCATTCACTCCCGCCCTTCTATACATATTCATATTCAGCCTCCTTCACTCTCCAATTCATATGCCCAGACACATACCTATACGTGTATACCCCCCCACACACACACAAACAATTGTCTTACATAATATATTTCCTCTTTTATATTCACAGGTTAAATTGCTTGAATATTAGTCCATGACAAATTGTGTGGAAAACAAAACATTCCTCTCACAGCAGCCGCCCTACAGCAGCGGCTCTACAGCAGCCGTCCTACAGCAGCTGTCCTACAGCAGCGGCCCTACAGCGGCCGTCCTACAGCAGCGGCTCTACAGCAGCCGTCCTACAGCAGCCGTCCTACAGCAGCGGCCCTACAGCAGCCGTCCTACAGCAGCCGTCCTACAGCAGCGGCCCTACAGCAGCGGCCCTACAGCAGCCGTCCTACAGCAGCTGTCCTACAGCAGCGGCCCTACAGCAGCCGTCCTACAGCAGCCATCCTACAGCAGCGGCCCTACAGCAGCGGCCCTACAGCAGCCGCCCTACAGCAGCGGCCCTACAGCAGCCGCCCTACAGCAGCCGCCCTACAGCAGCGGCCCTACAGCAGCCGCCCTACAGCAGCGGCCCTAGAGCAGCCATCCTACAGCAGCGGCCCTACAGCAGCCGCCCTACAGCAGCCGTCCTACAGCAGCGGCCCTACAGCAGCGGCCCTACAGCAGCCGTCCTACAGCAGCGGCCCTACAGCAGCTGCCCTACAGCAGCCGCCCTACAGCAGCCGTCCTACAGCAGCGGCCCTACAGCAGCGGCCCTACAGCAGCCGTCCTACAGCAGCGGCCCTACAGCAGCGGCCCTACAGCAGCCGCCCTACAGCAGCCGTCCTACAGCAGCGGCCCTACAGCAGCGGCCCTACAGCAGCCGCCCTACAGCAGCCGTCCTACAGCAGCGGCCCTACAGCAGCGGCCCTACAGCAGCCGCCCTACAGCAGCGGCCCTACAGCAGCTGCCCTACAGCAGCGGCCCTACAGCAGCCGCCCTACAGCAGCGGCCCTACAGCAGCGGCCCTACAGCAGCCGTCCTACAGCAGCGGCCCTACAGCAGCGGCCCTACAGCAGCCGCCCTACAGCAGCCGTCCTACAGCAGCGGCCCTACAGCAGCGGCCCTACAGCAGCCGCCCTACAGCAGCCGTCCTACAGCAGCGGCCCTACAGCAGCGGCCCTACAGCAGCCGCCCTACAGCAGCGGCCCTACAGCAGCCGCCCTACAGCAGCCGCCCTACAGCAGCGGCCCTACAGCAGCCGCCCTACAGCAGCGGCCCTACAGCAGCCGTCCTACAGCAGCGGCCCTACAGCAGCCGCCCTACAGCAGCCGTCCTACAGCAGCGGCCCTACAGCAGCGGCCCTACAGCAGCCGTCCTACAGCAGCGGCCCTACAGCAGCGGCCCTACAGCAGCGGCCCTACAGCAGCCGTCCTACAGCAGCGGCCCTACAGCAGCCGCCCTACAGCAGCCGCCCTACAGCAGCCGCCCTACAGCAGCCGTCCTACAGCAAGCTCTCTTCAGCTCCCCAGCTTGTTGTGGTTGTGGTCTAAATTCATGGAATGCTTCTGCGTAATCATATTGCACAATGTGCTCCGCTCCCATGCTTTAACACTCCCTTTCAAAACAGACTCAAAACAATACAAATCAAACCAATTTTTATGGATTTCAATTAAGCTGACAGCTTGACAACAAATCATATTTTGTCGCCCTGTAAATAATTTTTCTGCTTCCCAGTCCCATTACAATATGCCATTTTAGAATGTGAAACCCTAGCAGGGCCACGTTCAGTTTCCAAACGTTATCAAAGTTGCAAATATAAAAGCTATGCATACAGCCGATGTAGTCCATTATTCTAGGTTTCTATCTGAACGTTCCAAAACGTTGCATCCTGCTGAACCCACCCCAGTTGAATTGTCTTTGACCCTACATGCCTGACAGTTTGCTGTAGCCTCCACTAAGTGGCGCCATTTGTCTTGTCTATTGCTAAACATCACATGCACCTCACCCACAGGAGCATGATAAACAAAAATGAAAAAAAAAAAAATATCCAGCCAAAATAATTGACATGAATTATACTACTAAAAATGTATCACTAATTTCCATTTATTGTGATAAGCACTTGTCCCTCCCTCTTCAACCCAGCTACCCAACAACTACCCCAGGGCCAGTACACCTGCCTTCCTCCAGCAGTCACCCTCAGGACAGGCTTTAGATGTGGTGGGGTGCAAGAGGGGCAGAGGGAAGGTGTCTGATCTGGGAAGAGAAGAGGAGACGAGGGGACAGAGGGGACAGAGGGAAGGTGTCTGATCTGGGAAGAGAAGAGGAGACGAGGGGACAGAGGGGACAGAGGGAAGGTGTCTGATCTGGGAAGAGAAGAGGAGACGAGGGGACAGAGGGGACAGAGGGAAGGGATCTGATCTGTGAAGAGAAGAGAAGAGGAGACGAGGGGACAGAGTGGACAGAGGGGACAGAGGGAAGGTGTCTGATCTGGGAAGAGAAGAGGAGACGAGGGGACAGAGGGGACAGAGGGAAGGGATCTGATCTGTGAAGAGAAGAGAAGAGGAGACGAGGGGACAGAGGGAAGGTGTCTGATCTGGGAAGAGAAGAGGAGACGAGGGGACAGAGGGGACAGAGGGAAGGGATCTGATCTGGGAAGAGAAGAGGAGACGGGGGGACAGAGGGGACAGAGGGAAGGGCTCCTCTCTGGCTCCTCTCTGTATCTGGCTCCTCTCTGTATCTGGCCTCCTCTCTGTATCTGGCTCCTCTCTGTATCTCTTTGTATCTGGCTCCTCTCTGTATCTGGCTCCTCTCTGTATCTGGCTCCTCTCTGTATCTCTTTGTATCTGGCTCCTCTCTGTATCTGGCTCCTCTCTGTATCTGGCTCCTCTCTGTATCTGGCTCCTCTCTGTATCTCTTTGTATCTGGCTCCTCTCTGTATCTGGCTCCTCTCTGTATCTGGCTCCTCTCTGAATATGGCTCCTGTCTGTATCTGGCTCCTCTCTGAATATGGCTCCTCTCTGAATATACCTCCTCTCTGAATATGGCTCCTCTCTGTATCTGAATCCTCTCTGAATATGGCTCCTCTCTGAATATACCTCCTCTCTGAATATGGCTCCTCTCTGAATATGGCTCCTCTCTGAATATGGCTCCTCTCTGTATCTGAATCCTCTCTGAATATGGCTCCTCTCTGTATCTGAATCCTCTCTGAATATGGCTCCTCTCTGAATATGGCTCCTCTCTGAATATGGCTCCTCTCTGAATATGGCTCCTCTCCTGTGTCTCACTTGACAGGGTTTCCTTTCCCTCTCTACCTCCTGTGACGGTAGGAAAACAATATAGACGTTTTATCTCTTTAAAATTCCCTGACTTTTGGCTCTTTAGAAAAGCTGTTAGTTGAACAATAACCTTGACATTGTTTAACAATCGAGCGGGGAGCGTGGGCTGGGAGCTGTGGGGCGGAGCTGTGGGAGCTGTGGGAGTTGTGGGAAGCTGTGGAGCGTGGAGCGTGGGGTGGAAGCGTGGGCTGGGAGCGGGGAGCTGTGGAAGCTGTGGAAGCTGTGAGAGCTGTGGAAGCCTGTGGGAGTTGTGGAAGCGTTGAGAGCTGTGGAAGCTGTGGGAGCTGTGGAAGCTGTGGGAGCTGTGAGAGCTGTGGAAGCTGTGGGAGCTGTGCAAGCTGTGGGAGCTGCCTCTCGTCTTGTATACATTCATGCCCTGACCTTTTTGCTCTTTCACACACCTAAAAATAAACATGCCACTCTTTAGAGCCCACGTCAGCCATTTCAGATGTTTTTATAACAGGAAGGGTCCTATAACACTGCAAGGGGGGGCTTCTCTCCTCAACCCATCCCCTAATGGGAGGGGGGGCAGGCTTCTCTCCTCAACTAATCCCCAAATGGGAGGGGGGGGGGGGCTTCTCTCCTCAACTAATCCCCAAATGGGAGGGGGGGGGGGCTTCTCTCCTCAACTAATCCCCTAATGGGAGGGGGGGCAGGCTTCTCTCCTCAACTCGTCCCCTAATGGGAGGGGGGGACAGGCTTCTCTCCTCAACTAATCCCCTAATGGGAGGGGGGGACAGGCTTCTCTCCTCAACTAATCCCCTAATGGGAGGGGGGGACAGGCTTCTCTCTACAACTTGTTCCCTTACAGGAGGGGGGGCAGGCTTCTCTCCTCAACTCGTCCCCTAATGGGGGGGGGGGCAGGCTTCTCTCCTCAACTAATCCCCAAATGGGAGGGGGGGGGGGCTTCTCTCCTCAACTAATCCCCTAATGGGAGGGGGGGCAGGCTTCTCTCCTCAACTCGTCCCCTAATGGGAGGGGGGGGCAGGCTTCTCTCCTCAACTAATCCCCTAATGGGAGGGGGGGACAGGCTTCTCTCCTCAACTAATCCCCTAATGGGAGGGGGGGGACAGGCTTCTCTCCTACAACTAGATCCCCTACATGGGAGGGGGGGCAGGCTTCTCTCCTCAACTCGTCCCCTAATGGGGGGGGGGACAGGCTTCTCTTCTCAACTCGTCCCCTTATAGGAGGGGGGGGGCAGGCTTCTCTCCTCAACTCATCCCCTAATGGGAGGGGGGGACAGGCTTCTCTCCTCAACTCGTTCCCTAATGGGGGGGGGGGGACAGGCTTCTCTCCTCAACTCGTTCCCTAATGGGGGGGGGGGGACAGGCTTCTCTCCTCAACTCGTTCCCTAATGGGGGGGGGGGACAGGCTTCTCTCCTCAACTCGTTCCCTAATGGGGGGGGGGGGGACAGGCTTCTCTCAACTCGTTCCCTAATGGGGGGGGGGGACAGGCTTCTCTCCTCAACTCGTTCCCTAATGGGGGGGGGGGGGGGGGGGACAGGCTTCTCTCCTCAACTCGTTCCCTAATGGGGGGGGGTGACAGGCTTCTCTCCTCAATTCGTTCCCTAATGGGGGGGGACAGGCTTCTCTCCTCAACTCGTCCCCTAATGGGGGGGGGGGGGGACAGGCTTCTCTCCTCAACTCATCCCCTAATGGGAGGGGGGGGCAGGCTTCTCTCTACAACTTGTTCCCTTATAGGAGGGGGGGCAGGCTTCTCTCCTCAACTAATCCCCTAATGGGAGGGGGGGGCAGGCTTCTCTCCTCAACTCGTCCCCTAATGAGAGGGGGGAGGGGGGGGCAGGCTTCTCTCCTCAACCCGTCCCCTTATGTGAGGGGCAGTGGCGGTTCTAGACCATTTCAACTGGGGGGGGCCAAGCTGGGGCATAAGGGGGGCCATAAGGGGTTCCAAAATTGTTGTCACAGGGGCACTTGCCCCCCCCCCCCCAGAACCGCTAGTGGGGGGGGCAGGCTTCTCTCCTCAACTCGTCCCCTTATGATTCCTTTTGAGCCCCCTCTCTCACGATGAAGTGTCACAACCTTGCATTCATCAAAGTGTGTGTGGGATCATTTGTCTCAATTACCCCTCCTCTTCCCAGATACCTACCCTCTGTCCCCTCTGTCCCCTCTGTCCCCCGTCTCCTCTTCTCTTCCCAGATCAGATCCCTTCCCTCTGTCCCCTCTGTCCCCCGTCTCCTCTTCTCTTCCCAGATCAGATCCCTTCCCTCTGTCCCCTCTGTCCCCCGTCTCCTCTTCTCTTCCCAGATCAGATCCCTTCCCTCTGTCCCCTCTGTCCCCTCTGTCCCCTCGTCTCCTCTTCTCTTCCCAGATCAGATCCCTTCCCTCTGTCCCCTCTGTCCCCTCTGTCCCCCCGTCTCCTCTTCTCTTCCCAGATCAGATCCCTTCCCTCTGTCCCCTCTGTCCCCTCGTCTCCTCTTCTCTTCCCAGATCAGATCCCTTCCCTCTGTACCCTCATCTCCTCTTCTCTTCCCAGATCAGATCCCTTCCCTCTGTCCCCTCTGTTCCCTCTGTCCCCTCGTCTCCTCTTCTCTTCCCAGATCAGATCCCTTCCCTCTGTCCCCTCGTCTCCTCTTCTCTTCCCAGATCAGATCCCTTCCCTCTGTCCCCTCTGTCCCCTCGTCTCCTCTTCTCTTCCCAGATCAGATCCCTTCCCTCTGTACCCTCATCTCCTCTTCTCTTCCCAGATGAATGTAAATGTAAATGTAATTTAAGCTATAAGGCACGAGGGGGTGTGGTATATGGCTAATATACCACGTCTAAGGGCGGTTCTTAAGCACGACGCAACGCAGAGTGCCTGGATACAGCCCTTAGCCATGGTATATTGGCCATATACCACAAACCCCCGAGGTGCCTTATTGCTATTATAAACTGGTTACCAACGTAATTAGAGCAGTAAAAATACATGTATACCCGTGGTATACAGTCTGATATACCACGACTGTCAGCCAACCAGCATTCAGGGCTTGAACCACCCAGTTTAAAATGTACTATAATATCACTGCAGAGACTGAGGGGGGAAAAGGTGGTCTACAGTCTGTAGTGGTAGTGATATATTATGTTACAAAATAGTAACTTATTCTGTAGTTGAGAACTTAGTCTCAGTCATTTACAGGACAGACGATCAGAGAGTCATTATCGTTAAAACTAAAGAAGCAGGGGTAGAGTCCCTCAGTCATTTACAGGACAGACGATCAGAGTCATTATCGTTAAAACTAAAAAAGCAGGGGTAGAGTCCCTCAGTCATTTACAGGACAGACGATCAGAGTCATTATCGTTAAAACTAAAGAAGCAGAGGTAGAGTCTCACAGTGAAAGTGCAGCCAGTGAAAGAGTAGATACGGGATCCTGGCCTCCACATTGTAAAATGAGACCTCCCCTTCTTCATAATCCACAAACACCCCCACCTTCTGGAGCTTCTCTCTCAGGTAGAGCTGGACAACTGGTTCATTAAAAACCCTGTACTCATCCCCATTCCACAGCCCTACAGCTCAGTGTCCATTCTCAGAACTTCTTATAGGAATCCCAGTCCTGTTGATGGACCCTCTTATCACCCCTAGAATCCATCCAGCCTTCTCCTTCACCTGCACCTCATAGTAGAATCTCCATGAGGAGAATCCCTCCTGTCCTCACACACTGCCAGAACTATTGAACCTTATATCTCTGTCTCGCCTGTTTCCCGTCCTCAGACAGGATGAGTTTGGGTTGTGTTGTGTTAGGATCCAGAGTCCCATCTACTGCATTCTGCTCAGTTCGTCACACAACTTAATCTCTTAATGGAGAGTCTCCTTCATAGAAAACACAGCTCACCTCCAAGTCCCCCACACACAGACTTCTGTGAACACTGATCACAGACCAGTCCTTGGTGTGTGGAAGAGATGGAGGGGGTCATTAGTGAGAGAGAACTTCTCCACCTCAAGGGTTTCCTGATCAGCCATCCAGCCCGTCTATCAGCTGCTTTCTGCTTCTCCTCAATCCCCTCAATAAGCTCACCCCGGCTTGTCTGAATGGAGCACACTAGAGCTGTGGAGACCTCCACACTGTCTGCTATCTCCTGCTCTGCATCTCTCTTGCTGAGCTCTTTTGAGTGCTCTATCTCCTTAACCTTCATTAGTCATTGACTTGGGTGACTGAAGTCTTTGACACGTTTTTGGGCCTTCCTCTGACACCGCCTAGTATATAGGTCCTGGATGGCAAGAAGCTTGGCCCCAGTGAAGTACTGGGCCATACGCACTACCCTCTGCAGCCGGGCAGTTTCCATACCAGGCGGTGATGCAACTGGTCAGGATGCTCTCAATGGTGCAGCTGTATAACTTTTTGAGGATCTGAGGACCCATGCCAAATCTTTTCAGTCTCCTGAGGGGGAATAGGCTTTATTTTGCCCTCTTTACGACTGTCTTGATGTGTTTGGATAGTTTGCTGGTGATGTAGACACCAAGGAATGTGAAACTTTCGAACCGCTCCACTACTGCCCCATTGATGTTAATGGGGGCCTGTTCGGCCCTCCTTTTCCTGTAGTCCACGATCACCTCCTTTGCCTAGATCATGTTGAGGGAGAGGTTGTTGTCCTGGCCCCACACTGCCACATCTCTGACCTCTTCCCTATAGACTGTCTCATCGTTGTCGGAGGTGAGAGGTGTTGGGATAGAGCCTGAATTTTATGTCATGTTAACTTTCCTATACCTTCTGTGTCACTGTATTGTTGACGTTATGGTATGAAACACCTTCTGGGGCAGTAATTCAGAAGTTTGGATGAATGAGGTGCCCAAAGTAAACTGCCTATTACTCAGTATTACTTAGTATTGGATAGAAAACACTCTAACGTTTCCAAAACTGTTAAAATAATGTCTGTGAGTATAACAGAACTGATATGGCAGGCAAAAACCCGAGGACAATCCATCCACACATTTGTTTTTTCAGCTCACCACTGATTACAATGGCTGGGAATGGGAATATAATAGGAATACCTCCCAGATTGCAGTTCCTAGGGCTTCCACTAGATGTCAACAGTCTTTAGAAAGAGTTTCAGGCTTGTTTTTTGAAAAATGAGCAAAAATTTGTAGTTTTTCTAAGTGGTTCCCATTTTGGCTGTAGTGTTTGTTAGGCGTTCCAGGGAGGGCTCGCATTTCGTTATTTGTCTCCGGTAATGGTCTCCGGTATTCTCCGTCTTAAATTTGATCATTTATTTACATATTAGGGTACCTGAGGATTGATTAGGAACATTGTTTGATATGTTTGGAAGAAGTTTATTGGTAACTTATGGGATTCATTTGTATGCATTTTGAACGAGGGAAACCGGTGGATTACTGAGTCAAGCGCGCCAATGAAACTGACTTTGGGATATAAAGAAGGACTTTATCGAACAAAAGGACCATTTATTATGTAGCTGGGACCCTTGTGATTGCAACCAGATGAAGATCTTCAAAGGTAAGTGTTTATTTTATCGCTATTTCTGACTTTCGTGACGCCTCTGCTTGGTTGGAAATGTATGTAATGCTTTTGTGTGCGGGGCGCTGTCCTCAGATAATCGCATGCTGTGCTTTTGCCGTAAAGCTTTTTTGAAATCTGACAAAGCGGCTGGATTAACAAGAAGTTAAGCTTTTAACTGATGTATAACACTTGTATTTTCATGAATGTTTAATATTACGATTTTTGTCATTTGAATTCTGCGCTTTGCAATTTCACCGGATGTTGGCCAGGTGGGACGATAGCGTCCCAATGATCCGCAAGACGTTTTAATCACTGCCTTCTTGAAAACACATCTCTCTTGTAAAATAGATGTTTAAACCCCAGGAAGAGTTGCTGCTGCCTTGGCAGGAACTAATGGGGATCCATAATAAATACACATACGAATTAAAGCAAGTCCAGCAGATATTGTCATTTAATTCAGTGACTTCTCATTGTAAATAATGTTCTAATAATAAACGTGTTTTATCTCTTAGGAAAAGCAACAAGTGTTTATGATCCACACATACACTACAGTTCAAAAGTTTGGTGTCACTTAGAAATGTCCTTGTTTTTTATAGAAAAGCTATTTTATTGTCCATTAAAACAACATCAATTGTTCAGAAATACAGTGTTGTCGTATCTTTGGGGTACCATTAAACTGAAGACATGTTTATCAATTAACTCCCTGTAATTATTATCACGCGATTAAACTGATTAATCGTTTAATTGTAATTAACTAGGAGATCGGGGCACCAAGGAAAATATTCAGATTACAAAGCTATAATTTTCCTAATATAACTTTCCTATATTCTAACATTATATATTATATTCTGTTATAGTATAGGCCGATTATCTTCTGGTTTAAATGGTGTATTTTACCTCGCGTCCAGTCTCATTCCAAACGTCGTAAATTGTTGTATCTGCACGAACCCAGTCTTTACTAAAATCATCCATACATCAATTGTCTTAAAATCATTTATTTACTAAACTCAGTAATTCACAGAAAGTAGACAAACAGTAATTATCATCACAAAGAATTGGTAGAGTAATGTGCCCTAGTGGCTAACAGGCATGGCTGGTGTCTTGTAGAACAATGGGTCATAAAATGTTCAGCTGAGGAGGTACACAGAGTTCATTAATATTAACAATTGACAATTGAACGCTCACTCATTCGGGAACAATTGCAATCAATATATATTTACGCTCAGTGTGTCGTCGGGATCCTTGTTGGAGCGTCGTTCTGTTGAAGAGTTTTCTCTCTCTCTCTCTCCCTCTCTCTCTCTCTCTCTCTCTCTCTCTCTCTCTCTCTCTCTCTCGGTTAGAATGGATCTTTCAAAGCGACATTCATTAATGTCGTTATAGAATGGATGTTTCGTTGGTCTTCGCGTTCAATGATATAATTTACTTAGCTGCAGACTAATAATTAATATCAAAGACTTGTTCTTATTCTGTCGGTATCAATAGTCTAAAAGTTAAAATTGGTATAGTTCACTTTCAGTAGAGTACTTGGATGGTCAAACCTATTGGCCAACTCGCAATGGAGTGGAGGCCGGGTCTCGAGAAATGTAAATCAGGGTATAGTTTTATAGTGAACATGTCACATGACGCCTGGTCCTGTCTGTGTCCCTGGGGGCATGCCGATGACTGAGTTATGCTTGGTACAGAAATATAATTCTATCACATTAACATCAGTACATAGCATCTCAATGTATTACAAATAGCTTTATCCTTATTAATACATTCTATACAACCATGTGGATGCAAGTCTCAAGGCTGAGGCTATTATATAAACCGTTTTATGGTAATATGGCTATATTGTCTCTTCTGAGTATCACAAAATTGTACCAAGCGGACCAGTTCGTAGCTGGATTCTTCACCAATCTTCCATACCTTCTCCAGAACACAAAGGTCGCTTGGCTCCCCAATTCTGTGAGTTGGAAGAATTTCCTGTGTCTCTCTATGGGCCATGTGGCAAGAGATTCTCCTCTTATAGTTTTTACAACCCTTTCACACAGGGCCTGGGTGGGGGAAGGTAGGTTGGGGGATGGTGCAAGGGGGGAGGGGGTCAACTGTCCTCCCTGTACTCAAAGAGGCCAACGTCATGACAGTGTAGACATTGTTAATGTTGTAAATTACTATTGGAGCTGGAAATGGCAGATTTTTTAAAAGAATATCTACATAGGCGTACAGAGGCCCATTATCAGCAACCCTCACTCCTGTGTACCAATGGCACATTGTGTTAGCTAATCCAAGTTTATCATTTTAAAAGGCTAATTGATCATTAGAAAACCCTTTTGCAATTAATTATGTTAGCACAGCTGAAAACGATTGTGCTGATTAAAGAAGCAATACAACTGGGCTTCTTTAGTCTAGCGGAGTATCTCTAGCATCAGCATTTGTGGCTCAAAATGGCCAGAAACAAATAACTTTTTTCTGAAACTCGTCAGTGTATTCTTGTTCTGAGAAATGAAGGCTATTCCATGCGAGAAATTGCCAAGAAACTGAAGATCTCGTACAATGCTGTGTACTACTCCCTTCACAGAACAGCGCAAACTGGCTCTAACCAGAATAGAAAGAGTGGGAGGCCCCGGTGCACAACTGAGCAAGAGGACAAGTACATTAGAGTGTCTAGTTTGAGAAACAGATGCCTCACAAGTCCTCAACTGGCAGCTTCATTAAATAGTACTCGCAAAACACCAGTCTCAAAGTCAAAAGTGAAGAGGCGACTCCGGGATGCTGGCCTTCCACATCTAACCATGGGGTTGTTCAATGACAGACATGCATTTGTTTAAAACCAATCACGAGATGTTTTATATTTCAGAGAGACAATCAATCACATTTTGTTATAAAACTAGATACAGTATTCTGTATCTCACTTTCACTGCAAGGTTTTACACAGTCAAATGTGCAAAATAATAAAATGTTTAATAAAGAACTATACTCCATTAAGAGATGAAGTTGTGTGATGATGAAACTGAGGAGGATAAAGTAGATGTGACTCTGGATCCTAACACAACACACCCCAAACTCATCCTGTCTGAGGACGGGAAAACAGGTGAGTTATGAAGACGGAATTAAAAACAACATTCTGGAATGCCCAGAGAGGTTTGATACAGCTGTCAAGGCTTCGGGAAAGAAGGACTTATCCTCAGGGAGATTCTACTATACGAGTTGCAGGTTAAGGGGAAAACCAGGTGGGCTTCAGGAGTGACTAGAGAGTCCATCAACAGAAAATAGGTCATAGGATCAAGTCCTGTGAATGGATATTGGACTGTGGGGCTGTGGAATGGGGATGAATGAAAGGCTTCCATGGAACTTCATGTCCAGCTCTCACTGAGAGAGAAGGCCCAGAAGGTGCGGGTGTTTATGGGTTATGAAGAAGGGGAGGTGTCCTTTTACAATGTGGAGGCCAGGTCCCGTATCTACTCTTTCACTGGCTGCACCTTTAAGGAGAGACTCTACCCACTCCTCTGTACAGGCGATAACACTGATAGGAAAAACTCAGTGGTCATCTGTCCTGTAAATCTCTCAGAATGAGATTACTCCACTTAGTTTAATACACGATAGAGTTGCATGTTCTTCAATACATAAATAAATATATATATACTGCTCAAAAAATAAAGGGAACACTTAAACAACACAATGTAACTCCAAGTCAATCACACTTCTGTGAAATCAAACTGTCCACTTAGGAAGCAACACTGATTGACAATATATTTCACATGCTGTTGTGCAAATGGAATAGACAACAGGTGGAAATTATAGGCAATTAGCAAGACACCCCCAATAAAGGAGTGGTTCTGCAGGTGGTGACCACAGACCACTTCTCAGTTCCTATGCTTCCTGGCTGATGTTTTGGTCACTTTTGAATGCTGGCGGTGCTTTCACTCTAGTGGTAGCATGAGACGGAGTCTACAACCCACACAAGTGGCTCAGGTAGTGCATCTCATCCAGGATGGCACATCAATGCGAGCTGTGGCAAGAAGGTTTGCTGTGTCTGTCAGCGTAGTGTCCAGAGCATGGAGGCGCTACCAGGAGACAGGCCAGTACATCAGGAGACGTGGAGGAGGCCGTAGGAGGGCAACAACCCAGCAGCAGGACCGCTACCTCCGCCATTGTGCAAGGAGGAGCAAGAGGAGCACTGCCAGAGCCCTGCAAAATGACCTCTAGCAGGCCACAAATGTGCATGTGTCTGCTCAAACGGTCAGAAACAGACTCCATGAGGGTGGTATGAGGGCCCGACGTCCACAGGTGGGGGTTGTGCTTACAGCCCAACACCGTGCAGGACGTTTGGCATTTGCCAGAGAACACCAAGATTGGCAAATTCGCCACTGGCGCCCTGTGCTCTTCACAGATGAAAGCAGGTTCACACTGAGCACATGTGACAGATGTGACAGAGTCTGGAGATGCCGTGGAGAACGTTCTGCTGCCTGCAACATCCTCCAGCATGACCGGTTTGGCGGTGGGTCAGTCATGGTGTGGGGTGGCATTTCTTTGGGGGGCCGCACAGCCCTCCATGTGCTCGCCAGAGGTAGCCTGACTGCCATTAGGTACCGAGATGAGATCCTCAGACCCCTTGTGAGACCAAATGCTGGTGCGGTTGGCCCTGGGTTCCTCCTAATGCAAGACAATGCTAGACCTCATGTGGCTGGAGTGTGTCAGCAGCTCCTGCAAGAGGAATGCATTGATGCTATGGACTGGCCCGCCCGTTCCCCAGACCTGAATCCAATTGAGCACATCTGGGACATCATGTCTCGCTCCATCCACCAACGCCACGTTGCACCACAGACTGTCCAGGAGTTGGCGGATGCTTTAGTCCAGGTCTGGGAGGAGATCCCTCAGGAGACCATCCGCCACCTCATCAGGAGCATGTCCAGGCGTTGTAGGGAGGTCATACAGGCACGTGGAGGCCACACACACTACTGAGCCTCATTTTGACTTGTTTTAAGGACATTACATCAAAGTTGGATCAGCCTGTAGTGTGGTTTTCCACTTTAATTTTGAGTGTGACTCCAAATCCAGACCTCCATGGGTTGATAAATTGGATTTCCATTGATTATTTTTTGTGTGATTTTGTTGTCAGCACATTCAACTATGTAAAGAAAAAAGTATTTAATAACATTATTTCATTCATTCAGATCTAGGATGTGTTATTTTAGTGTTCCCTTTATTTTTTGAGCAGTGTATATATACACAGTATATACTAGAGATGCATGTGTTTCTGTAATGAAATGTTCATGATCTAATTCAAATTGAATGTATGCCTTTGGAGGAGTGGTCTACAGAGGAGAATGTAACTCAGATTATTTGTCCACAAACAAGGAACTAGACAATGCATCAGTGGTAAAAGACTATGTGTCAGGAATGTTGAGGTCAGATGACTATTCAGTAGGTTAATCACTGGACAACAATAAAACCCACAGAGTAAGTGCAGGAGGTTGGACAGGAAGTCACATAAAAATGATAGTCAGATCCAACTGTCCCAGACCAAAGGCAATAGAAGAAAATAGAAGCTGTGTTTATGACACCATCATCCCGATTTTATAGACATTACAATCCTCAGTCATCCCTCTTTATCTCTTTCTCTCATTTCTGGTCTCACTCCAACTTTTCTGTCTATTTCCCTATTATTTCTCCTTATATGTCTCCCTCTCTTTTCCTCTCCCCCCTCTTTCTGCAGTGAGTGACTCACCTGTGTATAATTCACCTACCCAGTAACTCTCTTATGAAACATAGAGGCGGAGCTGCCACTCCGGGTTCTGAGTGAAACATGGAGGCGGCGCCTCTGGTTCTGAGTGTCTCTGCAAGTTGTTTTTCTCTTCTCTCTCCTTCTGTACAACAACACTCTCTCTACCTCCAATAATAATCAGATCCACCCCCTCAATTTCCTCCTTTCCCCCTCCCGCTTCTCTCTCCTTCTATACTCTGACTCACTCCTCATTGTATTCCTCCTGACTCAACACTGCTGATTGCCTGTGTCCCTACTGCCCCTGTCTTTCTTCCTCAGAAAGAGAGACAGAGACAGAGACAGAGAGAGAGAGAGAGACAGACAGAGAGACAGAGAGGGAGAGAGAGAGACAGAGAGAGAGAGAGACAGAGAGAGAGAGAGAGAGAGAGAGAGAGAGACAGAGAGAGAGAGAGAGAGAGAGAGAGAGACAGAGAGAGAGAGAGAGAGAGAGAGAGAGAGCGTAGCAGAGGACTATATAACAGAACCGTAGAGAGTACCAAACACTTTTTATGACAGAGAAGTATTACATATTAATCACATCATGAACACACTCCCTTTGTGTAAACGGTTCATTCTATGCATTGGTTTCTGGTCATACCCTCACTGTACCCTACTACAGTACATCCATGTATACATATCTAACTCACTCACAGTATAGTACAGTCCTACAGTACCCTACTACAGTACATCCACGTATACATATCTAACTCACTCACAGTATAGTACCCTACTACAGTACATCCATGTATACATATCTAACTCACAGTATAGTACAGTCCTACAGTACCCTACTACAGTACATCCACGTATACATATCTAACTCACTCACAGTATAGTCCTATAGTACCCTACTACAGTACATCCATGTATACATATCTAACTCACAGTATAGTACAGTCCTACAGTACCCTACTACAGTACATCCACGTATACATATCTAACTCACTCACAGTACAGTCCTACAGTACCCTACTACAGTACATCCACGTATATACATCTAACTCACAGTATAGTACAGTCCTACAGTACCCTACTACAGTACATCCATGTATACATATCTAACTCACTCACAGTATAGTACAGTCCTACAGTACCCTACTACAGTACATCCATGTATATACATCTAACTCACTCACAGTATAGTCCTATAGTACCCTACTACAGTACATCCATGTATACATATCTAACTCACAGTATAGTACAGTCCTACAGTACCCTACTACAGTACATCCATGTATATACATCTAACTCACATTATAGTACAGTCCTACAGTACCCTACTACAGTATCCATGTATACATATCTAACTCACTCACAGTATAGTACAGTCCTACAGTACCCTACTACAGTACATCCATGTATATACATCTAACTCACTCACAGTATAGTACAGTCCTACAGTACCCTACTACAGTACATCCATGTATACATATCTAACTCACAGTATAGTACAGTCCCACAGTACCCTACTACAGTATCCATGTATTCACATGAGTGCAGACAGAGCGCACACGCAGGGGAAATCTGCTGCACATATGCAGATTTGAACCCCAGCTTGTCGTCACGGTTACCGTCCCTGAGCCATCTGCTGATTGACTGACGTCAGTGAGCTGACCTGTGATTGACTCCTCACAAGGGGTCTCCTATTGGCTGGGCGCTCCAGGAATGATGCCACTTCCCCACATGCGGGTTCCATGCAGTTCTTGACCCAGCTTCTGTATGCATTACCGCAGGGTGTATCTCAATAGTCTCAAAGTGGATTCCTTTCCTTGTCTCCTTGTTTCCTTGTCTCGTTGGGTTATCATGCATTGATCTGAAAAAGACACGATGGGTGAGAGCAGGATGAGTGGAAGTCTAGCAGCTGTGTGGTGGGTGTGCTTCCACCTGTCCAGGTATTCTAGATCAGTGCAAACAAAAGGAAAGGTGACTAGGAGACGAGGCCATTACAGAACAGTGAAATTCACCCATGGTGAAATGAACACTTATGTTATGTATGCTGTTGGCCTGAGCAGGGCCCACTCACGCTGGAGGAAACAGGATATGACATCATCAGTGGTGATTCAATGATGGGGTGAATGGACTCGTACTACAAGCACATTTCACACACATTTTTACTGCGTTAATTATAGTGATACATTTCCTCCACTGTAAGAATTTATATGAGAGGGAAATGGCCTGTTGCCCTCATTGTAATAGATTGGGAGTCATTTTCTTAATTCTGTATTGGAACCAGTAGGGGGCATGTGTGAGACTTTGTACAAAAAATGCTAAGGCGTGAATGAGAGTCAGAGAGAGAGAGAGACAAACACACACACACGCATACACACACGCACGCAAGCACGCACACACACACTCACTTATAAAAAATGTACGATTATTATAACTGTTTTACATTATAACATATACACATGAAAACGACAGCATACAGACACACGAACATCAACTGCGTCCCACCTGCCCAGACCTACCTGTCCAGTCCCACCTGCCCAGACTTACCTGTCCAGTCCTACCTGTCCAGTCCCACCTGCCCAGATACACCTGTCCAGTTCCACCTGTCCAGTCCCACCTGCCCAGACCTACCTGTCCAGTCCACCTGTCCAGTCTTACCTGTCCAGTCCTACCTGTCCAGTCCTACCTGTCCAGTCCTACCTGCCCAGATACACCTGTCCAGTCCTACCTGTCCAGTCCTACCTGCCCAGATACACCTGTCCAGTCCCACCTGCCCAGACCCACCTGCCCAGTTTACCTGTCCAGTCCCACCTGCCCAGACTCGCCTGTCCAGACATACCTCTCCAGTTCCTTGTCCAGTCCCACTTGCCCAGACCCACCTGTCCAGTTCCACCTGCCCAGACTCACCTGTCCAGACCTACCTGTCCAGTCCTACCTGTCCAGGCTTACCTGCCCAGAACCACCTGTCCAAACTTACCTGCCCAGACCTACCTGTCCAGTCCCACCTGCCCAGACCCACCTGTCCAGACCCACCTGCCCAGTCCCACCTGTCCAGTCACCTGTCCAGTCCCACCTGCCCAGTCCCACCTGCCCAGTCCAACATGTCCAGTCCTACCTGTCCAGTCCTCACCTGCCCAGTCCAACCTGTCCAGTCCCACCTGCCCAGACTCACCTGTCCAGTCCCACCTGCCCAGTCCAACCTGTCCAGTCCCACCTGCCCAGACTCACCTGTCCAGACTCACCTGCCCAGACTCGCCTGTCCAGTCCCACCTGCCCAGACAACCTGTCCAGTCCCACCTGCCCAGACTCACCTGCCCAGACCCACCTGCCCAGATCCACCTGCCCAGACCCACCTGCCCAGACTCACCTGCCCAGACTCACCTGCCCAGACTTACCTGTCCAGACTCACCTGCCCAGACCTACCTGTCCAGACCCACCTGTCCAGACTCACCTGTCCAGACTCACCTGCCCAGACTCGCCTGTCCAGACTCGCCTGTCCAGACTCGCCTGTCCAGACCCACCTGTCCAGACTCACCTGTCCAGACTCACCTGCCCAGACCCACCTGTCCAGACCAACCTGTCCAGACCCACCTGTCCAGACCCACCTGCCCAGACTCACCTGCCCAGACTCACCTGCCCAGACCCACCTGTCCAGACCCACCTGTCCAGACCCACCTGCTCACAACCCCATCTCCTGAGCCTGCATCAGTCTCCATCACATGTCCTCAAACTGCATAATTTTTTTTCTCTCCGTTTCCCACGCACTTTCAACATTTAGATAATAAAGCATTTGACCTTTCCATTGTGTTAACTATGGAGAAGTAGTTGATTTCCAGTTGTGAAGTATATGTTTTTCCAGATGAAAGAAGAGAGAAGTATCATCCAACCCAGCGGGAAGCTCACTGCATCATTTACATTTACGTCATTTAGCAGACGTTCTTATCCAGAGCGACTTACAAATTGGTGCATTCACCTTATAATATCCAGTGGAACAACCACTTTACAATAGTGCAGGCATCATCATATGCCATGTCTTGAAATATGCAGACAGGCGGATTAAAAGCCACATTTTCTGAATTCATAGCATTCCCAGAAGGCATGGATTATTGAGTCATTGTTAGGTTTACACTTAAGACATTTTATTTGACCTTCATTTAACTAGGCAAGTCAGTTAATAAGAACAAATTCTTATTTTCAATGACGGCCTAGGAACAGTGAGTTAACTGCCTTGTTCAGGGGCAGAATGACTGATTTTTACCTTTTCAGCTGGGGGATTCAATCTTGCAACCTTTCGGTTACAAGTCCAACACTCTAACCACTAGGCTACCTGCCTCTAACCGCTAGGCTACCTGCCTCTAACCGCTAGGCTACCTGCCTCTAACTGCTAGGCTACCTGCCTCTAACCGCTAGGCTACCTGCCTCTAGCTACCTGCCTCTAACCGCTAGGCTACCTGCCTCTAACCGCTAGGCTACCTGCCTCTAACCGCTAGCCTACCTGCCTCTAACCGCTAGCCTACCTGCCTCTAACCGCTAGCCTACCTGCCACCCCATAACTGCCATTGTGCTGTATCATTTTTACATTTTGTCTCTTGTATAATACATTCTATTAGAATTACTGGATTAAGCGTACATTTTCGTTAACTGTAATTTTAATAGTTATGTTCCAACATTCCCTCCATTTTGTGCTAATGCCAGTTATTTTGAAGTCTTGGTTCCAACAGTAAAACAAAAAAAAATCTAATAGTCAGTGGGATAGGTTTTGTATAGCTTACCTATCATATGAAGAGAGGGGGGAGGGAGGGAGGGTGAAAGTAAGAAACATAAGGGCAGAGTTCACTTGCAGTGCCATGCCAGCATTAGTGACAGGACACGTCTGTTTCATGCCTCACATTCCATTTCATTTACAGCTTCAAACAGCTTCTGTAACAACAGACATACAGCACTAAACTAAATAACTGAACAATGCACCCTAACACAACTCCACAAAATACCATTCAACAATATGTAACTAAATTATGCTAGGCAGCAAAATACTCAATAATTCACAGTTTAAGGCAGGCATTTTTGGGGATAATTTTGGGATCAATTGATGTTGTTTTTTAAATCAAGTTCAAAAACATTCAGTACTGTTCCGCCATTTGTATAACCGTCATAACTAAAAACCTACCTACTTTATCTTCATCAAGAGTCTCTGATTATCTTCCCAGCATGGCTGACAGAAGGGGCCACACTCTCACACTGTAGTGATCGGATTCATTCCCTCACCAACATGGCTGCCCAGCTTTTGTTTATTGACGTTACCCCCTCACCGTGAGAGGGTCGCCTGCTGTCCCCCCATCCATTTCTCATCCACTCTGCTGAATCCTCATGTCAACAAATTACTCTTCTCAAAGCTGCTTAACCAACCGCTTAATTACAAACTGAATTTGGCTGTCGCCCGGCGCATCAACCCCCCACCCCAACATCCCCGCACTTAGAAGTTGGCCGTAGACACTGATTTTAGGTCAGTTTGGCATTTCCACCCCTTTTGGTTTCAGAGAGGATTGGAAGAGGCTAAGCAGATTCTGGATCTGTACCTGAGGGCCAACTTCTCCCCGTAACCTCTCCCAGCCCCCCTCCTCTGGGGTCACCAGCCTGTCTGTGACAAGCCCTGGGATCCCCTCAGCGTTCTACAGACCGCAGGACTTATGAATTGTGATCTCCTGACGCTGGATCAGAACAGTGAGAATAAATGAATGAATGAACAAAAAAAATGTATTAATGAAGGAATGAGGAAATAGGTTTATTGTCCTTCAAGAGGAAATGAGACATGTGTAGTGTTTATTTACTCTCTGACGTTTCAAAGATGATATCATCAACTCAATTGTTTCACAACTTTTCTTCCGCATCACTGCATTCTTCTCTCTCATTACATCGACTGGAAAATAAATATGAGAGGAGGAAATGTGACAACAAAGAAGAGTCTGGTTCTACCTGTCAGTCATGGGACAGTAAACTGGCTGACATTTTAACAGGGCTATATAAAGACTGAACCTAATGTGGGAGGAGAGAGCTGGAGTGTTTTACCAGGATGGTTAATCCTCAATGTTCCCTTAGTTTAGCCTGATTTCATACACTCAGAAAAAAAGCTGCTATCTAAAACCTAAAAGGGTGCTTTGGCTGTCCCCATAGGAGAATCCTTTGAAGAAACCTTAGTGATTCAAGGTAGAACCCTTTTGGTTCCAGGTAAAAACCCTTTTGGGTTCCATGTAGAACCCTTTTCACTGAGGGTTCTACCCGAAACCAGAAAGGGTTCTACCTGGAAACAAAATCGGTTCTACTATGGAGACACCCGAAGAACCCTTTTGGAACTCTTTTTTTTCTGAGAGTGTAGACTAGACGTAACATAGTAAATTAAAATCCGGGACACTCAAATTAGTATGATATGTTTTGTTTGGTATGGTTATACAAGACAGAAGGTTACTTAAGGCAAAAACAAAAGGAGAGTGGTTGGTCAGGGTGGATTTTAATTTACTACAGTATGTTACGTCTACCCCTGAGTCCAGGTTGCTTAGTTTGGATCCTCTCAAGAAAGTTATCCTGGCCGCCAACACCTCTGCATAATAAATGTATTTGTGCAAAGTGCTACATTATCCAAATTAATGGATTGATCATTGATCGATGATTAACGTGGGAAAATGGCTCCTGTTCATGTGAGAAAATAAACACTTTTGATCACACTGCCAGTTGTCATCAGAAGTAAAGATATGACTTAGCCTACTGTCTGATCACAATTTACACAATATTCATTTCAAGATTTAGTTGAGATTTAGGGTTTTGTGAATGATTTGTCCCAAATACAATGCTATTAGTTTTTGAAATATTTAGGAGTAACTTATATATTGCCATCCATTCATGAAACTGACTGCAGTTCTTTGTTAAGTGTTGCAGTGATTTCACTCGCTGTAGTAGGTGACGTGTATAGTGTTGAGTCATCCGCATACATTACTCAGAGCCAGTGTCAGGTCATTAGTAATGTAAGGGGCCTAGCCAGCTGCCCTGAGGAATGCCTGATTCTACCTAGATTATGTTGGAGAGGCTTCCATTAAAGAACACCTTCTGTGTTCTGTTTGACAGGCAACTCTTTATCCACAATATCACAGGGGGTGTAAAGTCATAACACATACGTTTTTCCAGCAACAGACTATGATAGATAATATCAAAAGCCGCACTGAAGTCTAACAAAACAGCTCAAACAATCTTTTGATTATCAATTTCTCTGCCAATCATCAGTCATTTGTGTAAGTGCCATGCATGTTGAATGCCCCTTCCCTGTAAGCATGCTGAAAGTATGTTGTTAATTTATTTACTGTAAAATAACATTGCATCTGGTCAAACACCATTTTTTCCCGAAGGTTTACTAACGGTTGGTAACTGGCTGATTGGTTGGCTATTTACTATTCTTGGGTAGCAGAATTACTTTTGCTTCCCTTCAGGCTTGAGGACAGAATGACTTTTGCTTCCCTTCACGCTCGAGGACAGAATGACTTTTGCTTCCCTCCATGCCTGAGGGCAAACACTTTTTTGTAAGCTTAGATTGAAGAGCTGGCAAATAGGAGTGGCAATATTGTCCTCTATCATCCTCAGTAATTTTTCATCCAAGTTATCTGACCTAGGTGGCTTGTCCTTGTTGGCAGACAGCAAAAAAATGTACCTCTTCCACACTCACTTTATGGAATTCAAAATTACAATGCTTGTTTTTCACAATTTGGTCAGTTATACTTGGATGTGTAGGTTTGACGTTTGTTGCTGGCATGTCATGCCTAAATTTGCTAATCTTGCCAATGAAAAAATAATTCAAGTAGTTTGCAATATCACTGGGTTTTGTGATGAATTAACCATCTGATTCAATGAATGATGGAGCCCAGTTTGCCTTTTCGCCCAAAATGTCATTTAAGGTGCTCCAAAGCTTTTTACTATCATTCTTTATATCCTTTATTTTTGTTTCATAGTGTAGTTCTTATTTTTGTTCTGTTTAGTCACATGATTTCTCAATTTGGAGTAGGTTTGATAATCGGTTATACAGTCAGACTTATTTTTTAAGAGTTTTTATCTCAATTGTCTTAATGGGTGCATGCTTATTAGTAACTGGAGTAAATGTGTAAAGTGCAGTGTCTGGTTGCTCCTCTTTGCACACCACTGACCAGCATACACTCTTTATATCATCAACATAGGAATCACTACAAAACCTTTTGTAGGACCTCTTATACACTATATTAGGCCCAGCCTTTGAAACTTTGGTTTTCCTAGATACAGTATGGGTACCATATTGTGATCACTACATCCAATGGATTTGGATACTGATTTACAGCATATCTTTGCAGCATTAGTAAAGATGTGATCAATACATGAGGATGATTTAATTCCTTTGCTGTTTGTAACTACCCTGGTAGGTTGACTGATAACCTGAACCAGGTTGCAGCCACTGGTTACAGTTTAAAGCTTTTTCTAGAATGTGCAGCTTGAAGAAATCCAGTCAATATTTAGCTCACCCAGAAAATATACCTCTCTATTGATAGCACATACGTTATCAAGCATTTCACTCATATTTTCCAGATACTGACTGTTAGCACTCGGTGGTCAACAGCAGTTTTCAGGGGGTTTAGGTGAGGCAGATGAACCTGTAGCCATATTACTTCAACAATATTTGACATAAGATCCTCTAAGCTTTACTGGAATGTGGCTCTGAATATCGACCGCAACACCATCCCCGTTGGCATTTCTGTATTTTCTGTAGATGTTTTAACCATGTATTTCTACCACTGTATCATCAAAGTTATTATCTAAGTGAGTTTCACAGATAGTCAGTATATGAATGTCATCTGTTACTAGTAAGTTATCTATTTCATTAACCATGTTTCTTAAGCTACATATGTTTTTATGGGCTATTTTTATCACTTTTCTGGGATTATTTTGATTATTTTACTGAGCGGCTTATCAGAAGTAGACATGCCAGTGATATTTACAGTATGTTGGAGCTGATAGTACAGGATGAGCTGCACACAGTGGACTTCCTACGAGGACACACCTCCTCAGTACTAACAGTATAACTCTGGTTCATAGACATAGGATTACTGCATACAATAGCTATAGGATCGACAGAGGCATTCAGTGGACTTAGAGGGACATAAATTAGGTTACTTACATTATGACTTCCAGCACTCCTGGGACAACTACAGCACTACAACAACTCAGCGACACAAAGGCAGGGATTATCTGAGCAGGACTTGCGTCATTGAATTAGCCTAGTGGTTAGAGCATTTGACTTGTAACCGAAAGGTTGCAAGATCAAATCTCTGAGCTGACAAGGTAAAAATCTGTCATTCAACTCCTGAACATGGCTGTTAACCCACTGTTCCTTGACCATCATTGAAAATAAGAATTTGTTCTTAACTGACTTGCCTAGTTAAATAAAGCTAAAAAAGCCTTGAAACGCATGGACAGGAGCCAAGATGACTCTGTCATTCCTGTAGAGCATCTTTTGTTTCCAGAAGGTGTCAAAGTTATCTATAAAGTTATACCAACAGAGCTACAGTAATCTTTAGGCCAGATGTGTAATGCCAGTAGCCTGCTGAATCTCTCACAGCCGCGGCACAACGATGGTACCGGGCCTGAAATAATTTACCTATTTTTTTGGAAACTTTCAGAGCTAGAATCAGTTATTTAAAATCAATTTTCAGCAGTTCGAAGCTAGCCCTCCTAATGTCGCTTGACCCCACATGGATTATGCCAGCACCAGCCCACGGCATCTGTCGTAGAATGGTAGGAAGCAGTATTATGTCCTGTACTCGTGCTCTAAGGTAGCAATGTGTTCTTGCCCCCTGGGAACCGAGGTGTTTCTCACCATAGAGCTGCCGATGATGACACCTGGTGCTACGACTGAGGAGGATATGGCCGCTCTTTCGCCTCAAGTGGCCTCGCAGCACCCCCGACGATCGATGGGCGTCGAGACCCGAAGCACCCGAGCCAGCTGTAGAATCCTCAGACATTCTCATGGTCCGATGAGGGGAGAGCTCTGAAGATCTGAAACCGAGTTAGAAGCAACCGGAGAGGGAGACAGAACAGAAGACGAAGGCACAGGTACTTTTGGATCTGATCTTGAAGAGGAAGCCCCCAGGGATGAAGGCGCTGGTACCTCTTGATCCAGGGTGGTGAAACTGTTTGATGTCTGTGTCCGGTCCGGGCTTCCCGGAAAAGAATACCAGGTTCAGTGTCACAGAGGAGGAACCCAGGTTAGACACACTGACAGAACCAGACAAACAGGGTAATTCTTCACAGATGAAAAGCCACACAGGGCCGGCTCCAGGCATAAGCGACAGTTGGGGTCTGAACTTACTGTTGATAGTTAGAATAATAGAATATTCAAGGTACATTTCTTTGTGCATCAGTTATTTTTCTCTTGTTATGTCAGTCAGTGACAGTCACTCAATTAGCCATGTCAACGAACACATTTTAGATCTAGCTATCTAAACTTGTAGTAATCACTGCCGAATACCAACCGGTCATGCAGGACACGTGCCCAGGGGCCCTCACCTCCAGGGGACCCCCATTGATTTTGTTAGTCACTCTCCCTCAGATATCTTTAACAGGGCATAAACATGGCAAAATGTGTAGAATTGCAAGAAATTAGCTTTAAAACTGAAAAATAAAATCTCCATCCAATGGCAAAATGGGTAGAATTGCAGGAAATTAGTTGTAAAACTGCAAAACATTTCTCTGAACCCCATGACAAAACCAATAGAATTGCAAATGTTTGTCTTAAAATGTTTTTTTTTTAAATGAAATGATGAAAGTGTAGAATTGCAGGAAATTCTATTTATACTTTTAGTGCAGTGGGTTAAATCAGGGTCACAGATGTTTATTGGTAGTCTTAAACAACTCTACTTTGAAACAAAAGTATACACCTCACACACATGATTATGGGTATAAAGAAAATAAGACACCAGTACCATGTCAGATATAGAGTTGAAATGTATTACATTTTGAGTTTGCTTCCCAATATTACACTTATATAGATCACAGAAAACCAACATAGAAACATCGGATTTTTTTGCCAAAAGAAATGACAAGTTTATTCCTTATGGTTATTATGAAAAATATGAATAACATTCCACCCATGAGGCCAATTTCAAAATCTAGAATGACTTTTTGAATCCCTTTTATTAGAGTACCCAGATACTGTAGTGTAATACTTGACACCATCACAGCCTGATCTTTAGAGTGATCCTCATTAGTCTCTACATAGGCTGATGTAGAGGTGGGTACTTGCAGCTTGATGCTGCTGGAGAGAAAACTAATATTTATACTGTATAAGCGGGATAAATGACTGGATGTGGATGAGATGGGAGAGATGAACTGTCCTGGATGTGGATAAGATGGGAGAGATGGACTGTCCTGGATGTGGATAAGATGGGAGAGATGGACTGTCCTGGATGTGGATAAGATGGGAGAGGTGGACTGTCCTGGATGTGGGTAAGATGGGAGAGGTGGAGTGTCCTGGATGTGGATAAGATGGGAGATATGGACTTTCCAGGATGTGGATAAGATGGGAGAGATGGACTGTCCTGGATGTGGATAAGATGGGAGATATGGACTGTCCTGGATGTGGATAAGATGGGATATATGGACTATCCTGGATGTGGATAAGATGGGATATATGGACTATCCTGGATGTGGATAAGATGGGATATATGGACTATCCTGGATGTGGATAAGATGGGAGAGATGGACTGTCCTGGATGTCGATAAGATGGACTGTCCTGTTTTCCTGCTTTATGCAGCGATTCATTTCTGTATTTATAGTTCTGGTTGGAAGAATATGTGGGAGTACTGGAGAGAGAGTGCGATAGTGTATCTGTGTGTGTGTGTGTGTGTGTGTGTGTGTGTGTGTGTGTGTGTGTGTGTGTGTGTGTGTGTGTGTGTGTGTGTGTGTGTGTGTGTGTGATCTTCCACTATCTCCATAGACAGCCACAGTCTCAGATGAGTTTGGACCTGGAGGAAGTACAGAGGTATGAGAAAAACACACACACACACACAGACACCAGAGCAAAACATATATATATATATATTATACTCTATACATCCTCCTCTACACTCAGTCCCGGTTCACCTAACACCCCCTTTCTCTAAACCAGGAGAAACAGTAATCCAAACATTCCAACAAGAAGCAGAGATAACATCATTTCCTTCCTGATAGATAGCTCTGGGCCTGCAATGGAGTGTGACCGTGGGAAAGAGGCTCCCATACGCTGAGAGATTTAACATCTACAATCTCTCTTTGTGTGTGTGTGTGTGTGTGTGTGTGTGTGTGTGTGTGTGTGTGTGTGTGTGTGTGTGTGTGTGTGTGTGTGTGTGTGTGTGTGTGTGGTGTGTGTGTGTGTGTGTGTGTGTGTGTGTGTGTGTGTGTGTGTGTGTGTGACTATATACCCAAGACCACTAAATAATACATGTGTAAACCCCTCTCATCCATCAGTCTTCATTGAATTTCAATAGCCATATAAAACGTTTTAATAACACAGTCCTATTAGACCAGTCCCATCGAGGTAGTGAACGTTTTAGCAGGATACTAGCACTTCACGACTGGCTACGTGACCACTGTAGCTCCTTGGCGGTAACTTTTGTAGACAATTTTTACACCTTTTTTGGAAGATGGGACCCTCCCTAATCATCTGGGTACATGGATCCTGTCCAAACACTACAAGGCAATGATGAGGCATTGACTGATCAAATCAATCTCTTCAAATGTATTTACTTCCATTAAATCGCAGCGATATCATTTCACCACAGCATCTCATGTTCATACTGTAAGGGGGTATTGTAAATAGTAATTCTGTTAGCTCCACCTATGCTATTAATAGTTTGATATCAAGCTATCATGTGCTCATAAGCGTAGGGATATTGTCAATAATGTTGTGCACATTTACCTGAATTCTACTATTAACTCTGTGACTTTGAATCCAATCAGGAAGCCCATTGCAGCTCATCCAGTTCTACTGACTCTTGTATCACCATGGATACTCCGGCTGTTTGGCCTGTTACATATAAATGTGCAAAGCTTGACATCTAAACTCGACTGTCTGAACGTCTGGGTGCATGACACTAGCCCAGACGTTGTGGTTATCTCAGAGAACTGGGTGAATAATTTGATTATGGATAAGGACTTTGCCAATGCGGACTATAACGTTTTCAGATGTGAAATAAAGTGGGGGAGGGGGGTGGGTATTTATGTAAGACCTTTCTCTTGTGGTATCATGCTGTCTTAGCATCTCTGTCCACAAAATGTGTGAGCTTTTGGTTATAAAACTGTCCATAAGCCAAAATACGTGTATATTTTTTTGCTGCTGTCTACCGCCCACCAGCCACTTCGATGGAGGTTGTTGGTATTATTTCTGACTATTTAAAACCCTTTCTGGTATCTGAACTGGTTGTGTTAGGAGATCTAAGAGGAAGCTGGTTTGATGTTGATGATTGATGTTTTTTCCTGTGTGCCAAATACGCCAGATATTGTTGTTGTTGTGGGGAAGGTCAGGGGGGAGGGCTCATTTCGGAAGTGGGCTGCTCATTGGACGGCTACATGGAGCAGTCCTTTGCCGACAAGCTGCTAAAATACCAGCCCCGTGTGGCACGCTGGGACAGCCTCGGGTGGAGGTGCAAGCTGCTAAAATACCAGCCCCGTGTGGCACGCTGGGACAGCCTCGGGTGAAGGTGCAAGCTGCTAAAATACCAGCCCCGTGTGGCACGCTGGGACAGCCTCGGGTGAAGGTGCAAGCTGCTAAAATACCAGCCCCGTGTGGCACGCTGGGACAGCCTCGGGTGAAGGTGCAAGCTGCTAAAATACCAGCCCCGTGTGGCACGCTGGGACAGCCTCGGGTGAAGGTGCAAGCTGCTAAAATACCAGCCCCGTGTGGCACGCTGGGACAGCCTCGGGTGAAGGTGCAAGCTGCTAAAATACCAGCCCCGTGTGGCACGCTGGGACAGCCTCGGGTGAAGGTGCAAGCTGCTAAAATACCAGCCCCGTGTGGCACGCTGGGACAGCCTGGGGTGGAGGTGCAAGCTGCTAAAATACCAGCCCCGTGTGGCACGCTGGGACAGCCTGGGGTGGAGGTGCAAGCTGCTAAAATACCAGCCCCGTGTGGCACGCTGGGACAGCCTCGGGTGAAGGTGCAAGCTGCTAAAATACCAGCCCCGTGTGGCACGCTGGGACAGCCTCGGGTGGAGGTGCAAGCTGCTAAAATACCAGCCCCGTGTGGCACGCTGGGACAGCCTCGGGTGAAGGTGCAAGCTGCTAAAATACCAGCCCCGTGTGGCACGCTGGGACAGCCTCGGGTGAAGGTGCAAGCTGCTAAAATACCAGCCCCGTGTGGCACGCTGGGACAGCCTCGGGTGAAGGTGCAAGCTGCTAAAATACCAGCCCCGTGTGGCACGCTGGGACAGCCTGGGGTGGAGGTGCAAGCTGCTAAAATACCAGCCCCGTGTGGCACGCTGGGACAGCCTGGGGTGGAGGTGCAAGCTGCTAAAAAACCAGCCCCGTGTGGCACGCTGGGACAGCCTGGGGTGGAGGTGCAAGCTGCTAAAATACCAGCCCCGTGTGGCACGCTGGGACAGCCTCGGGTGAAGGTGCAAGCTGCTAAAATACCAGCCCCGTGTGGCACGCTGGGACAGCCTCGGGTGGAGGTGCAAGCTGCTAAAATACCAGCCCCGTGTGGCACGCTGGGACAGCCTCGGGTGGAGGTGCAAGCTGGTGGAGCTGATATTTGGCAGTACACAGGCTTGTACACTACTCAGTACACTACTGATTATTACAAACCATTTCTGGTACCTGAACTAGTTGTGTTAGGAGATCTACATCTTGATTGGCTTTCACACGCCTCAGATCAGTTTAGGAATATGTCTGGAGTTCAATTTGACTCAGCTGATAACGAATGTAAAAAATCTAGCAAACTTCTCATTGATTGACCTTATCCTGACTGTCCCCATAAGTATTTGGCTAGTGGTGTTGTTGTAAATGATATCAGCGACCACTGGCCTATTGCTTGCATTAGAGATACCAAATGGAAAAACTCCGAACATTGCATAAAAAAATCTTGCCCCAGGCATTCCTTCATGATCTATTATTCAGAGGTGTTTTCTACTAGCTGCATACCAAACCCTGTTTTGGCACTTTCATTTTTCTCATCCATTTTTACCTCTCTGGCTGATAAACATGCCCCTTTCAACCGAGTCAAAAAACAAACTAATCCATGGTACTCTCCTGTACTCTCAGACCTCCTCTTGATAAGAAATCAAGCCTGGGCCAAGGCTAGACAAACTGGCTCGTTAGCTGATTGGCAGCTATTTAGGCAATTGAGAAATAAGTGCAATGCCTCAGTTAAACAGGCCAAATCAAACTACTTCCTTAGCGCTATGGCAGACTGTTAGTGATCCCTCTAAATTCTGGAAAATCATTAATTCCCTGCCTAAGCAAGTAGTTTTAGTCAGCATTTAATGTCAGCTGGTTTCGTATTAGAAATGGTCATCATACTGGTATTGGCCAGGCAGTTGACTGTTCTTCTCACATACAGCCTCTAGTTGCTTCGATGAAGGATCAGTCAAACTCACGTAACTTTTTTGGCAACTCACAGAAAAATATGTTCTCGTTGCCTTATTAGCTATTGACACAAAAAAAAAGTAATTAGTGGCTGACAATTTGGACCCGTCTTTGCTCGAGCATGCAGCGCCGCTCATTGCTGGCTCAGTAACATAAATGTTTTATTTAACTTTAGTATCAGGAATTTTTCTAAAAGTGTGGAAAGCGGCTTTGGTACTACAGCTCCATAAGGGCGGGAATAGTGGTGATCTCGATAATTCTCGGCTCATTTCCAGACTCCCTTGTCTTGCGTAAATACTAGAGAAATAGATCAACCAACAGCTATGCTATTTTCTGTAAATGGTGTTCTTAATGTTAATCAATCTGAATTCAGACCTAAACAGAGCTCCACTATGGCTACCATGCTTGTTGTAAATTATATTGTAAATACCTTAGATGATATAAATAATTGTACTGCCATGTTTGTAGACTTTTGATACTGTAAACCATGTTATTCTGTTGAATAAACAGTTCTCTATAGGGTAATGTAGACCATGTTATTCTGTTGAATAAACTGTTCTCTCTAGGGTAATGTAGACCATGTTATTCTGTTGAATAAGCTGTTCTCTCTAGGGTAATGTAGACCATGTTATTCTGTTGAATAAGCTGTTCTCTATAGGGTAATGTAGACCATGTTATTCTGTTGAATAAACTGTTCTCTATAGGGTAATGTAGACCATGTTATTCTGTTGAATAAGCTGTTCTCTCTAGGGTAATGTAGACCATGTTATTATGTTGAATAAACTGTTCTCTATAGGGTAATGTAGACCATGTTATTCTGTTGAATAAGCTGTTCTCTCTAGGGTAATGTAGACCATGTTATTCTGTTGAATAAGCTGTTCTCTATAGGGTAATGTAGACCATGTTATTCTGTTGAATAAGCTGTTCTCTATAGGGTAATGTAGACCATGTTATTCTGTTGAATAAGCTGTTCTCTATAGGGTAATGTAGACCATGTTATTCTGTTGAATAAGCTGTTCTCTATAGGGTAATATAAACCATGTTATTATGTTGAATAAACTGTTCTCTATAGGTTAATGTAGACCATGTTATTATGTTGAATAAGCTGTTCTCTATAGGGTAATGTAGACCATGTTATTCTGTTGAATAAACTGTTCTCTATAGGGTAATATAAACCATGTTATTCTGTTGAATAAACTGTTCTCTATAGGGTAATGTAGACCATGTTATTCTGTTGAATAAGCTGTTCTCTATAGGGTAATGTAGACCATGTTATTCTGTTGAATAAGCTGTTCTCTCTAGGGTAATGTAGACCATGTTATTATGTTGAATAAACTGTTCTCTATAGGGTAATATAAACCATGTTATTCTGTTGAATAAACTGTTCTCTATAGGGTAATGTAGACCATGTTATTCTGTTGAATAAGCTGTTCTCTATAGGGTAATGTAGACCATGTTATTCTGTTGAATAAGCTGTTCTCTATAGGGTAATGTAGACCATGTTATTCTGTTGAATAAGCTGTTCTCTATAGGGTAATGTAGACCATGTTATTATGTTGAATAAACTGTTCTCTATAGGGTAATGTAGACCATGTTATTCTGTTGAATAAACTGTTCTCTATAGGGTAATGTAGACCATGTTATTCTGTTGAATAAGCTGTTCTCTCTAGGGTAATGTAGACCATGTTATTATGTTGAATAAACTGTTCTCTATAGGGTAATGTAGACCATGTTATTCTGTTGAATAAACTGTTCTCTATAGGGTAATGTAGACCATGTTATTATGTTGAATAGGCTGTTCTCTATAGGGTAATATAAACCATGTTATTCTGTTGAATAAGCTGTTCTCTATAGGGTAATATAAACCATGTTATTATGTTGAATAAACTGTTTTCTATAGGGTAATGTAGACCATGTTATGCTGTTGAATAAGCTGTTCTCTATAGGGTAATGTAGACCATGTTATTATGTTGAATAAACTGTTCTCTATAGGGTAATATAAACCATGTTATTCTGTTGAATAAACTGTTCTCTATAGGGTAATGTAGACCATGTTATGCTGTTGAATAAACTGTTCTCTATAGGGTAATGTAGACCATGTTATTATGTTGAATAAACTGTTCTCTATAGGGTAATGTAGACCATGTTATTCTGTTGAATAAGCTGTTCTCTCTAGGGTAATGTAGACCATGTTATTATGTTGAATAAACTGTTCTCTATAGGGTAATGTAGACCATGTTATTCTGTTGAATAAACTGTTCTCTATAGGGTAATGTAGACCATGTTATTATGTTGAATAGGCTGTTCTCTATAGGGTAATATAAACCATGTTATTCTGTTGAATAAGCTGTTCTCTATAGGGTAATATAAACCATGTTATTATGTTGAATAAACTGTTTTCTATAGGGTAATGTAGACCATGTTATGCTGTTGAATAAGCTGTTCTCTATAGGGTAATGTAGACCATGTTATTATGTTGAATAAACTGTTCTCTATAGGGTAATATAAACCATGTTATTCTGTTGAATAAACTGTTCTCTATAGGGTAATGTAGACCATGTTATGCTGTTGAATAAACTGTTCTCTATAGGGTAATGTAGACCATGTTATTATGTTGAATAAACTGTTCTCTATAGGGTAATGTAGACCATGTTATTATGTTGAATAAACTGTTCTCTATAGGGTAATATAAACCATGTTATTCTGTTGAATAAGCTGTTCTCTATAGGGTAATATAAACCATGTTATTATGTTGAATAAACTGTTCTCTATAGGGTAATGTAGACCATGTTATTCTGTTGAATAAGCTGTTCTCTATAGGGTAATATAAACCATGTTATTATGTTGAATAAACTGTTCTCTATAGGGTAATGTAGACCATGTTATGCTGTTGAATAAACTGTTCTCTATAGGGTAATGTAGACCATGTTATGCTGTTGAATAAACTGTGCTGATAGTGTCGGGTACTGATGCTTGCTGATGGTTTCATAAATATCTCAATGACAGAAGTCGTGCCATTAAGGTAGATGGGGTCAAATCTGAGTTCCTAGAGTTACATAAACGGGTGCCCCAAGGTTCGATACTCTGCCCACTACTGTTTACAATCTATATAAATAACAATGGCAATGTTGTAAAAAATTTAATATTAATTTGTATGAAGATGATACAGTGTTGTATTCCATTGCTCCATCGGTTGGCCAAGCCTTTTCCCATTTGAAGTCTGATTTTCAACCACAGCAGAGGTCACTACTGGATCCAAAGTTAGTGCTGAATAAAAACAAAACAAAATGCATGCTTTAGTCTAGGTCCCATTACCCAAATGTAAATCAATTGCTAATGACTAGTTTGAATGGTACACACATTGAGCAAGTTCCTTCCAACCAATATCTTGGTTTCTGTCTTGATGACAAACTGTCATTTAAAAAACATGTCACTGAGAAGTTGAAGTTCAGTTTCTTTTACAGATTCAAGCATGTCTGACTTTAGTTAATAGGAAGGAAATTGTCCAGGCCACTTTTACGTCTAATTTAGATTCTGGGGATATTATCTATACGCCTGCAGCAGCAACTATACTTAAACCACTAGATGCTGTTTTCCATTGGGCCCTTAGGTTTATTACTGGTGATGGTTCTAGAACTCACCATTGGGCCCTTAGGTTTATTACTGGTGATGGTTCTAGAACTCACCATTGGGCCCTTAGGTTTATTACCGGTGATGATTCTAGAACTCACCATTGTTCCCTTAGGTTTATTACCGGTGATGATTCTAGAACTCACCATTGGGCCCTTAGGTTTATTACTGGTGATGATTCTAGAACTCACTATTGGGCCTTTAGGTTTATTACTGGTGATGATTCTAGAACTCACCATTGGGCCCTGAGGTTAATTACTGGTGATGATTCTAGAACTCACCATTGGGCCCTGAGGTTTATTACCGGTGATGATTCTAGAACTCACTATTGGGCCTTTAGGGTTATTACTGGTGATGATTCTAGAACTCACTATTGGGCCTTTAGGGTTATTACTGGTGATGGTTCTAGAACTCACTATTGGGCCTTTAGGGTTATTACTGGTGATGGTTCTAGAAGTCACCATTATGTTTTATATCAAAAAGTCAGTTGGGCCTCTTTGTATGTAAGGAGAGAGCAGAATTTTCTTGTGTTTATCTACAAAGAAGTATTGCATGAACTGCCTATGTTCCTATCATCATTAGTTCCATTTAGACTTAAAATGTCCAAACCGGGTCTCAGGCTTGGATAACACAGGAGGCCCTTTCGGTGTCCACAGAGTTGGCTGAAGCTGATTTTACTTTTTATGTGGAACAACTTCCAGAGCTCTCTGAAATGAGATGTTCTGAAACCGCTTGGCCAGTTCAGAGTCATGATCATAGACCTCTATGTTGGTACATGTGTCTGTTATTCTTAATATGTTTTGTAATTGTGTACATTGTATATTATATGTGTTTTATGTATTTATGCACAGCTCAGTATGACTTTCCTGTCAAAATAGACCAATGATAATAGTGTACAGTTGAAGTCGGAAGTTTACATTCACCTTAGCCAAATACATTTAAACTCAGTTTTTCACAATTCCTGACATTTAATCCTAGTAAAAATTCAGTTTTAGGTCAATTAGGATCACCACTTTATTTTATGAATGTGAAATGTCAGAATAAATGTAGAGAGAATTATTTATTTCAGCTTTTATTTCTTTCATCACATTCCTAGTGGGTCAGAAGTTTACATACACTCAATTACGATTTGGTAGCATTGCCTTTAAATTGTTTAACTTGGGTCAAACGTTTCGGGTAGCCTTCCACAAGCTTCCCACAATAAGTTGGGTGAATTTTGGCCCATTCCTCCTGACTGAGCTGGTGTAACTGAGTCAGGTTTGTAGGCCTCCTTGCTCGCACATGCTTTTTCAGTTCTGCCCACAAACTTTCTACAGGATTGAGGTCAGGACTTTGTGATGGCCACTCCAATACCTTGACTTTGTTGTCCTTAAGCCATTTTGCCACAACTTTGGAAGTATGCTTGGGGTCATTTTCCATTTGGAAGACCCATATGCGACCAAGCTTTAACTTCCTGACTGATGTCTTGAGATGTTACTTCCATATATCGACATAATTTTCCTTCCCTGTGATGCCATCTATTTTTGTGAAGTGCACCAGTCCCTACTGCAGCAAAGCACCCCCACAACATGATGCTGCCACCCCTGTGCTTCACGGTTGGGATGATGTTCTTCGGCTTGCAAGCCTCCCCCTTTTTCCTCCAAACATAACAATGGTCATTATGGCCAAACAGTTCTATTTTTGTTTCATCAGACCAAAGGACATTTCTCCAAAAAGTACAATCTTTGTCCCAATGTGCAGTTGCAAAATGTAGTCTGGCTTTTTTATGGCGGTTTTGGAGCAGTGGCTTCTTCCTTGCTGATCGGCCTTTCAGGTTATGTCGATATAGGACTTGTTTTACTGTGGATATAGATGTTTTTGTACCTGTTTCCTCCAGCATCTTCACAAGGTCCTTTGTTGTTATTCTGGGATTGATTTGCACTTTTCTCACCAAAGTACGCTCATCTCTAGGAGACAGAACGCTTCTCCTTCCTGAGCGGTATGACAGCTGCGTGGTCCCATGGTGTTTATACTTGTGTACTATTGTTTGTACAGATGAACGTGGTACCTTCAGGCATTTGGAAATTGCTCCCAGGGATTAACCAGTCTTGTGGAGGTCTACAATTTATTTTCTGAGGTCTTGGCTGATTTATTTAGATTTTCCCATAATGTAAAGCAAAGAGACACAGAGTTTGAAGGTAAGCCTTGAAATACATCTACAGGTACACCTCCAATTGACTCAAATTATGTCAAATAGCCTATCTGAAGCTTCTAAAGCCATGACATCATTTTCTGGAGTTTTCCAAGCTGTTTAAAGGCACAGTCAGCTTAGTGTATGTAAACTTCTGACCCACTGGAATTGTGATACAGTGAATTATAAGTTAAATAATCTGTCTGTAAACAATTGTTCGAAAAATTACTTGTGTCATGCACAAAGTAGATGTCCTAACCGACTTGACAAAACTATAGTTTGTTAACAAGAAATTTGTGGAGTGGTTGAAAAACGAGTTTTAATGACTCCAACCTAAGTGTACGTAAACTTCCGACTTCAACTTCTGACTTCAACACACATAGTCTCAGTGAGGCCAATTGCTGCCCGATGGAGAACTGTGCACTCTAACCATCAGTCTCCAGATGTTTCTGGCTACCTAACAAACATATTGTATACTCTGGGAAGTATTCACAGTCTCACCCCAAGAGAGTGCAGCAAAACACACACACACACACACACACACACACACACACACACACACACACACACACACACACACACACACACACACACACACACACACACACACACACACACACACACACACACACACACAGAGAATCAAATCAAATGGTATTTGTCACATACACGTGTTTAGCAGATGTTATTGTGGGTGTAGTGAAATGCATGTGTTTCTAGCTCCAACAGTGCAGTAATATCTAACAAGTAATATCTAACAACTTACACAACATATACCCAATACACACAAATCTAAGTAAAGGAATGGAATTAAGAATATATCAATATTCGTACGAACAATGTCAGAGAGGCATAGACTAAGATACAGTAGGTAGTATACAATACAGTGTATACATATGAGATGAGTAATGCAAAATATGTGAAAATTATTATATATATATACATTTACATTTTAGTCATTTAGCAGACGCTCTTATCCAGAGCGACTTACAGTAGTGAATGCATACATTTCATACATTTTTTCCCCGTATAACAGAAACATATTCATACATAGCCCACCCCGTCCTCATCACGACTCCTATGTGAGTCAGACTAAAAGAGAGCGAGAGATGGGGAGAGGGGAGAGAAGATAGATAGAAAGAGAGAGAAGAGAGAGAGAGCTCTGCCCTAGGATTGTAATTACATAAAAGTAAAGATGGAGGGTAGAGGAGGACAAGGAAAGAGTATCTGAGAGATAAGAAGAAGAGAGTGGGTTGGAGGTCAAGCAGGAGTTCTGTTATGAGGCTGATTGTGATTGACGAACGACACTGGGTCTATAGGGTTTTGCGCTAAGGGTTGTCACGGTAACAGCTGTGTAGGGGGGGGGTGTGTGTGTGTGTGTGTGTGTGTGTGTGTGTGTGTCGTTGTTGATGTGTTTGTGTGTGGCTGTTCCCAAGTGAATTAGCTAAGATTAAAGAGGTAGGCCAGGGGCCACACATCTGTATGAGCGGTGGCTGAGGGTTAAAAAGGTGTGCATCCAGTAAGCATCCCCCCCCCCCCCCACACACACACACACACACACACACACACACACACACACACACACACACACACACACACACACACACACCGACACACAGACACACTAACTAACCACTCACACCTCGAGGCCCAATTGCTGAATCATGCCACAGATAACCTTCAGCTATTTTCTCTCTCCCTCTGCATCTCCATCTCCCTCCGTTCCTCTCTCTCTCTCCCTCTGCATCTCCCTCCGTTCCTCTCTCTCTCCATCTCCCTCCGTTCCTCTCTCTCTCTCCCTCTGCATCTCCATCTCCCTCCTTTCCTCTCTCTCTCTCCCTCTGCATCTCCATCTCCCTCCGTTCCTCTCTCTCTCCATCTCCCTCCTTTCCTCTCTCTTTCCATCTCCCTTTTTTCCTCTCTCTTTCTCCCTCTCCCTCTGCCTCTCCATCTCCCTCCTTTCCTTTCCTCTCTCTCTCCCTCTCCCTCTTCCTCTCCACCTCCCTCCTTTCCTCTCTCTCTCTACCTCTTTCCTCCCACGCCTCCCAGCGCTTGTCTGTTTCACCAGCTCTTGCCTTCCTGAGCGGGGCCAGAACCCAGAATTCAGCTGAATGACAGCTATGCTGAACGCACCACTTCCCTGACAACATTCACATCTCTCATCCTCTCTTCTCTCCTCTGATCTCCGCTATCTCACCAGTCTTTAACCTTCCACTCTTTCCTGACCACTCTCTTCACACCCCCTGACCTCTCTCACCCCTCCTGACCTCTCTCACCCCTCCTGACCTCTCTTCACCTCTCCTGACCTCTCTTACATTTTACATTTTAGTCATTTAGCAGACGCTCTTATCCAGAGCAACTTACAAATTGGTGCATTCACCTTATAATATCCAGTGGAACAACCACTTTACAATAGTGCATCTAAATCTTTTAAGGGGGGGGGTTAGAAGGATTACTTTATCCTATCCCAGGTATTCCTTGAAGAGGTGGGGTTTCAGGTGTCTCCGGAAGGTGGTGATTGACTCCGCTGTCCTGGCGTCGTGAGGGAGCTTGTTCCACCATTGGGGTGCCAGAGCAGCGAACAGTTTTGACTGGGCTGAGCGGGAACTGTGCTTCCTCAGAGGTAGGGAGGCGAGCAGGCCAGAGGTGGATGAACGGAGTGCCCTCGTTTGGGTGTAGGGCCTGATCAGAGCCTGAAGGTACGGAGGTGCCGTTCCCCTCACAGCTCCGTAGGCAAGCACCATGGTCTTGTAGCGGATGCGAGCTTCGACTGGAAGCCAGTGGAGAGAGCGGAGGAGCGGGGTGACGTGAGAGAACTTGGGAAGGTTGAACACCAGACGGGCTGCGGCGTTCTGGGTGAGTTGTAGGGGTTTAATGGCACAGGCAGGGAGCCCAGCCAACAGCGAGTTGCAATAATCCAGACGGGAGATGACAAGTGCCTGGATTAGGACCTGCGCCGCTTCCTGTGTGAGGCAGGGTCGTACTCTGCGAATGTTGTAGAGCATGAACCTACAGGATCGGGTCACCGCCTTGATGTTGGTGGAGAACGACAGGGTGTTGTCCAGGGTCACGCCAAGGCTCTTAGCACTCTGGGAGGAGGACACAATGGAGTTGTCAACCGTGATGGCGAGATCATGGAACGGGCAGTCCTTCCCCGGGAGGAAGAGCAGCTCCGTCTTGCCGAGGTTCAGCTTGAGGTGGTGATCCGTCATCCACACTGATATGTCTGCCAGACATGCAGAGATGCGATTCGCCACCTGGTTGTCAGAAGGGGGAAAGGAGAAGATGAATTGTGTGTCATCTGCATAGCAATGATATGAGAGACCATGTGAGGATATGACAGAGCCAAGTGACTTGGTGTATAGCGAGAATAGGAGTGGGCCAAGAACAGAGCCCTGGGGGACACCAGTGGTGAGAGCACGTGGTGCGGAGACAGATTCTCGCCACGCCACCTGGTAGGAGCGACCTGTCAGGTAGGACGCAATCCAAGCGTGCGCGGTGCCGGAGATGCCCAGCTCGGAGAGGGTGGAGAGGAGGATCTGATGGTTCACGGTATCAAAGGCAGCAGATAGGTCTAGAAGGATGAGAGCAGAGGAGAGAGAGTTAGCTTTAGCAGTGCGGAGAGCCTCCGTGACACAGAGAAGAGCAGTCTCAGTTGAATGCCCAGTCTTGAAACCTGACTGATTAGGATCAAGAAGGTCATTCTGAGAGAGATAGCAAGAGAGCTGGCCAAGGACGGCGCGTTCAAGAGTTTTGGAGAGAAAGGAAAGAAGGGATACTGGTCTGTAGTTGTTGACATCGGAGGGATCGAGTGTAGGTTTTTTCAGAAGGGGTGCAACTCTCGCTCTCTTGAAGACGGAAGGGACGTAGCCAGCGGTCAAGGATGAGTTGATGAGCGAGGTGAGGTAGGGGAGAAGGTCTCCGGAAATGCTCTGGAGAAGAGAGGAGGGGATAGGGTCAAGTGGGCAGGTTGTTGGGCGGCCGGCCGTCACAAGACGCGAGATTTCATCTGGAGAGAGAGGGGAGAAAGAGGTCAAAGCACAGGGTAGGGCAGTGTGAGCAGGACCAGCAGTGTCGTTTGACTTAGCAAACGAGGATCGGATGTCGTCAACCTTCTTTTCAAAATGGTTGACGAAGTCATCCGCAGAGAGGGAGGAGGGGGGGGGGGAGGGGGAGGAGGATTCAGGAGGGAGGAGAAGGTAGCAAAGAGCTTCCTAGGATTAGAGGCAGATGCTTGGAGTTTAGAGTGGTAGAAAGTGGCTTTAGCAGCAGAGACAGAAGAGGAAAATGTAGAGAGGAGGGAGTGAAAGGATGCCAGGTTCGCAGGGAGGCGAGTTTTCCTCCATTTCCGCTCGGCTGCCCGGAGCCCTGTTCTGTGAGCTCGCAGTGAGTCGTCGAGCCACGGAGCAGGAGGGGAGGACCGAGCCGGCCTGGAGGATAGGGGACAGAGGAAATCAAAGGATGCAGAGAGGGAGGAGAGGAGGGTTGAGGAGGCAGAATCAGGAGATAGGTTGGAGAAGGTTTGAGCAGAGGGAAGAGATGATAGGATGGAAGAGGAGAGAGTAGCGGGAGAGAGAGAGCGAAGGTTGGGACGGCGCAATACCATCCGAGTAGGGGGAGAGTGAGAAGTGTTGGATGAGAGCGAGAGGGAAAAGGATACAAGGTAGTGGTCGGAGACTTGGAGGGAAGTTGCAATGAGATTAGTGGAAGAACAGCATCTAGTAAAGATGAGGTCAAGCGTATTGCCTGCCTTGTGAGTAGGGGGGGAAGGTGAGAGGGTGAGGTCGAAAGAGGAGAGGAGTGGAAAGAAGGAGGCAGAGAGGAATGAGTCGAAGGTAGACGTGGGGAGGTTAAAGTCACCCAGAACTGTGAGAGGTGAGCCATCCTCAGGAAAGGAACTTATCAAGGCGTCAAGCTCATTGATGAACTCTCCAAGGGAACCTGGAGGGCGATAAATGATAAGGATGTTAAGCTTGAAAGGGCTGGTAACTGTGACAGCATGGAATTCAAATGAGGAGATAGACAGATGGGTCAGGGGAGAAAGAGAGAATGTCCACTTGGGAGAGATGAGGATTCCAGTGCCACCACCCCGCTGGCTCGATGCTCTAGGGGTATGCGAGAACACGTAGTCAGACGAGGAGAGAGCAGTAGGAGTAGCAGTGTTATCTGTGGTAATCCATGTTTCCGTCAGCGCCAGGAAGTCTAGGGACTGGAGGGTAGCATAGGCTGAGATGAACTCAGCCTTGTTGGCCGCAGACCGGCAGTTCCAGAGGCTGCCGGAGACCTGGAACTCCACGTGGGTCGTGCGCGCTGGGACCACCAGGTTAGAGTGGCAGCGGCCACGCGGTGTGGAGCGTTTGTATGGCCTGTGCAGAGGAGAGAGAACAGGGATAGACAGACACATAGTAGACAAGCTACAGAAGAGGCTACGCTAATGCAAATGAGATTGGAATGACAAGTGGACTACACGTCTCGAATGTTCAGGAAGTTAAGCTTACGTTGCAAAAATGTTATTGACTAAAATGATACAGTACTGCTGGCTGGTGGAGTAGGCTAGCTAGCAGTGGCTGCGTTGTTGACTTTGAACGTGTAGCTGGCTAGGTAACCTCGGTCGTTTCAGTACTACACCTTGTCATGATACAAAGCAACTTTGTAGCTAGCTAGCTAACATAACACTAATCTTCACACCCCCTGACCTCTATCACCCCTCCTGACCTCTCTTCACCCCTCCTGACCTCTCTTCACCCCTCCTGACCGCTCGTCACCCCTCCTGACCACTCTTCACCCCTCCTGACCTCTCTTCACCCCTCCTGACCTCTCTTCACCCCTCCTGACCTCTCTTCACCCCTCCTGACCCCTCTCTTCACCTCTCCTGACCTCTCTTCACACCCCCTGACCTCTCTCACCCCTTCTGACCTCTCTCACCCCTCTTGCCCTCTCTTCACACCCCCTGACCTCTCTCTCACCCCTCCTGACCTCTCTTCACCCCTCCTGACCTCTCTTCACCCCTCCTGACCTCTCTCACCCCTCCTGACCTCTCTCACCCCTCCTGACCTCTCTTCACCTCTCCTGACCTCTCTTCACCCCTCCTGACCTCTCTTCACCCCTCCTGACCTCTCTCCACCCCTCCTGACCTCTCTCACCCCTCCTGAACTCTCTTCACCCCTCCTGACCTCTCTCACCCCTCCTGACCTCTCTTCACCTCTCCTGACCTCTCTTCACCCCTCCTGACCTCTCTTCACCTCTCCTGACCTCTCTTCACCTCTCCTCTCTCTCTCTATTCTGTCTTCAACAGTGCTCTCTATTGGCCTCTCTAATCATATCCTCCTCCACCATGCGTTCTGTCATTTGACTTTCTGAAATCTGACCTGACCTGTTTTTCCACTGATGAACAAGTACTCTCATACAATTCAAGACACTGTTGACTATACGATTCATGACTAATTGTTACAATGGCATGTATAGGGAAAAAAAAGCCGGAGGAAAATTACTAAGCCTAAAAACCTCCAAAAACATTTCAACCAGTACCATTGACCCATGTCTGTAGAATGGTATCAAATACATCAAACACATGGTTTCTATGGTTTCTATGTGTTTGATTCCATTCCATTTGCTCCGTTCCAGCCATTATTATGAGCCGTCCTCCCCTCAGCAGCCTCCACTGAGAGAGAAGTATCAGGTCTCTTAACGTCTTTCTCTATGTTGACAGATGGTGTCACCACACAGACATTCCAGACACATGGAGTAGCAGACATCTGCAGTGGCCTGTCCAGTTACAGGAGCCCTGTCCCTGAGACACAGGCGGTTAACCAAGGAGTAATGTCACCCTACATTATGACATTGACTGAATGTTTACATTTTCTTTACATGTTAGTCATTTAACAGATGCTCATATCCAGAGTGACTTACAGTTAGTGAATTCATCTTAAGATAGATGGGTGGAACAACCACCTATCTCAGTCATAGTAAGTATATTTCTCCTCGATAAAGTGTCTATCAGCAAAGTCAGAGCTAATAAGGTGGGACAAAGTAAAGTGCGAGTGTCAGTTCACAAAAGTATTTTTCTTGTGGGGGCGGGGTAATGCTGAAGGGGGGGGTGCGAGGGGGGAGGGGGCGGGGTCAGGCGTAAGGAGGGGGTGCGAGGGGGGAGGGGGGTGCTGTGGGATAATTTAAGATACTCTTTGAAGAGGCGGGGTTTTAGATGTTTTCAGAAGATGGGTGGGGACTCTGCTGTCTCAGTTTCACGGGGAAAGTTGGTTCCACCATTGGGGTGCCAGGACAGAGAAGAGCTTGGACTGGGCTGAATGGGAATTGCTTTCCTGTTGGGGTAGGAGGGCCAAGAGACCAGAGGTGGCAGAACAGAGTGCATAGGTTGGGGTGTAGGTTTTGAGCATAGCTTGAAGGTAGAGAGGGGTAGTTCCTCTTGCTGCTCCGTAGGCAAGTACCAAATCAAATGAAAATCAAATCAGATGTTATTTGTCACATATATACATGGTTAGCAGATATTAATGCGAGTGTAGCTAAATGCTTGTGCTTCTGGTTCCGACAGTGCAGTAATATCTAACAAGTAATCTAACAGTTCCCCAACAACTATGTATCTAATACACTCAAACCTAAAAGGGGTGAATGAGAATATGTACATATAAATATATGGATGAGCGATGGCCAAGCGGCATAGGCAAGGCGCAATAGATTATATAAAATACAGTATATGTGTGATATGAGTAATGTAAGATATGTAAGCATTATTAAAGTGCCATTGTTTAAACTACTGATCCATTTGTTAAAGTGGCCAGTGATTGGGTCTCCATGTAGGCAGCAGCCTCTCAATGTTAGTGATGGCTGATTAACAGTCTGATGGCCTTGAGATAGAAGCTGTTTTTCAGTCTCTCGGTCCCAGCTTTGATGCACCTGTACTGACCACGCCTTCTGGATGGTAGAGGGGTGAACAGGCAGTAGCTCGAGTGGTTGTTGTCCTTGATGATCTTTTTGGCCTTCCTGTGACATTGGGTGCTGTAGGTGTCATGGAGGGCAGGTAGTTTGCCCCCGGTGATGTGCTGTGCAGACTGCACCACCCTCTGGAGACCCTTGCGGTTGAGGGCGGAGCAGTTGCCGTACCAGGCTGTGATACTGCCCGACAGGATGCTCTCGATTGTGGATCTGTAAAAGTTAGTCAGGGTTTTGTGTGACAAGCCACATTTCTTCAGCCTCCTGAGGTTGAAGAGGCGCTGTTGAGCCTTCTTCACCAAACTGTCTGTGTGGGTGGACCATTTCAGTTTGTCGTTGATGTGTATGCCGAGGAACTAAAAACTTTCCACCTTCTCCACTGCTGTCCCTTCGATTTGGATAGGGGGGTGCTCCCTCTGCTGTTTCCTGTGGGCTGTCTGGTCATGTTGGTAATCAAGCCCTCTACCGTTGTGTCATCTGCAAACTTGATGATTGAGTTGGAGGCATGCATGGCCACGCAGTCATGGGTGAACAGGGAGTACAGGGGGGGGGCTGAGCACGCACCCAGGAGGGTCAGCGAGGTGGAAATATTGTTTCCTACCTTTACCACCTGGGGGCGGCCCGTCAGAAAGTCCAGGACCCAATTTCACAGGGCGGAGTTGTGGCCCTGGCCTCCAGCTTGATGATGAGCTTGGTGGGTACTATGGTGTTGAATGCTGAGCTTTAGTCAATCAACAGCATTCTTACATAGGTATTCCTCTTGTCCAGATGGGATAGGGCAGTGTGCAGTGTGATGGAGATTGCATCATCTGTTGACCTGTTAGGGCGGTATGCAAACTGAAGTGGGTCTAGGGTGGCCGGTAAGGTGGAGGTGACATGATCCTTGGCTCGTCTCTCAAAGCACTTCATGATGACAGAAGTGAGTGCTATGGGGCGGTAGCCATTTAGTTCAGTTATCTTTGCCTTCTTAGGTACAGGAACAATGGTGGCCATCTTGAAGCATGTAGGGACAGCAGACTTGGATAGGGAGCAATTGAATATGTCCGTAAACACACAAGCCAGCTGGTCTGTGCATGCTCTGAGGACGCAGCTAGGGATACCATCGAGGCCAGCAGCCTTGGAAGGGTTAACACATACAAATGTTTTACTCATGTCGGCCACGGAGAAGGAGGGGGGGGCTCAGTTCTTGTTAGCGGGCCGTGACGGTGGCACTGTATTATCCTCAAAGCGGGCAAAGAAGGTGTTTAGTTTGTCTGGAAGCGTGACGTCGGTGTCCATGACATGGCTGGTTTTTCCTTTTGTAGTCTGTGATTTCCTGTAGACCCCGCCACATACATCTTGTGTCTGAGCCATTGAATTGCGACTCCACTTTGTCCCTGTACCGGTATTTCGCTTGTTTGATTGCCTTGCGGAGGAAATAACGACACTTTATATTCAGCCATATTCCCAGACCTCTTTCCATGGTTATATGCGGTGGTTTTGCGCGAATGCCGCCATCCATCCACAATTTCTGGTTAGGGTAGGTTTTAATAGTCACAGTGGGTACAACATCTCCAATGCACTTCCTTATAAATTCACTCACAGAGTCAGCGTGCAGGTTGATGTTATTCTCTGAGGCTGACCGGAAACATATCCTGGTCCGTGTGATAAAAACAATCTTGAAGCGTGAATTCCGATTGGTCAGACCAGCGTTGAATGGTTCTAGTCACTGGTACATCCTGTTTGAGTTTCTGCCTATAAGACGGTATGCGCAAGATGGCGTCGTGGTTGGATTTGCCGAAGGGAGGGGAGGGCTTTGTATGCATTGAAGAAGTTAGAGTAGCAGTGGTCGAGTGTATTACCCCCACACGTAGTGCAATCGATATTCTGATAGAATTCAGGTAGTCTTGTTCTCAAATTTGCTTTGTCAAAATCCCCAGATACAATAAATGCAGCCTCAGGATATATGGTTTCCAGTTAACATAGAGTCCAATGAAGTTCCTTTAGGACCATCTTGGTGTCGGCTTGAGGAGGAATGTACACAGCTGTGACGATAACTGACGAGAATTCTCTTGGACGGTAATATGGCTTGCATTTCATTGTGAGGAATTCTAGGTCTGGAGAGCAGAAAGACTTCAGTTCCTGTATGTTGTTATGATTACACCATGAGTCGTTAATCATAAAGCATACACACTTCCCTTCCTCTTCCCAGAGAGATGTTTATCTCTGTTGGCGCGATGCATGGAGAAGCCCGGTGGCTGAACCGTTTCCGACAACATATCCCGAGAGAGCCATGTTTCCGTGAAACAGAGAATGTTACCATCTCTGATGTCTCTCTGGAAGGCAGCCCTTGCTCGAATTTTGTCTACCTTATTGTCAAGAGACTGGACATTGGCGAGTAGTATGCTCGGGAGCGGTGGGAGATGTGCACGGCTACGGAGCCTGAACAGGAGCGCGCCCCTTCTGCCCCTTCTGCGGCGCCGTTGTCTTGGGTCGGCTTCTGGGATTAGATCCATTCTCCTGGGTGGTGGTCCAAACAGAGGATCCACGTCGGGAAAAGTTGTATTCCTGGTCGTAATGTTGGTAAGTTGATGTCGCTCTTATATCCAATAGTTCTTCCCGGCTGTATGTAATAAGGCTTAAGGCTTCCCACGGGGCTTCCCACGGGGGGCCAGCACAGAAAAAAATGTATGAAATTGTATGAAATGTATGCGTTCACTACTGTAAGTCGCTCTGGATAAGAGCGTCTGCTAAATGACTAAAATGTAAATGTAAATGTTAAGGTTTCCTGGGGTAATAATGTAATAAATAATACATAAAAAACAAAGTATTGCATAGTTTCCTAAGGACTCGAAGTGAGGCGGCCATCTCTGTCGGCGCCATCAGGCCCATCTACATTTTGAGACTATAATTTGTATTTATTTATTTATTTAATTTTTATTTAACTAGGCAAGTTGGTTAAGAACAATATCTTATTTACAATGACAGCCTACCAAAAGGCAAAAATTATACTGCGGGAACAGGAGCTGGGATTAAAAATTATAATATAGGACAAAACACACATCATGAAAAGAGAGACAACCCAACACTACATAAAGAGATACCTAAGAAATGAACACATCATGGTAGCAACACCACATGACAACAACATGATAGCAACACAACATGGCAGCAGCACAACATGGTTGCAGCACAAATCATGGTACTAACATTATTGAGTACAGACAACAGTACAAAGGGCAAGATGAGACAACAATACATCACGTGAAGCAGCCACAGCTGTCAGTAAGTGTCCATAATTGAGTCTTTGAATGAAGAGATGGAGATCAAACTGTCCAGTGCAGGAACAGAGATGTTGCTGACTGCTGACAGTGAATGGTAAGTGACATTGACAAGGAGCTAATGTATTTTACAAGTATAGAAGGAAGTAGAAGGAAGAAAGAAAGAAAAACAGACTTGATCCAACAGCCACCACTGGCCAATCACTGGACAGACATCCTCCCCTATGACGTCGTTCAATCTAGATCATCACAGAGAAGTGATGTCACCTTTTGTGATGTCACTCAATTTTGGAACAATCACGTCCAGCGGCAGAGTGCAGTGCCTGATTGAAGATGAGAGGGTTAAGACAATTGTATTCATTTTAAATGTAACCTTTATTTTATCAGGGAATCAAACTGAGACTAAGGTCTCTTTTACAGATGAGCTCTGAATTACAGAAATGACAGAAAATACACACATCAATATAAATACAAAATGCAAGCAGAAAGAAAATATGGTTATAATAAAAACAAACACATTGATCAGTAATAAGGTCCTCAATCAGCTTTCTGAATTACCCTAGAGGCACCAGAACATCACATTTAAGAACATGTTGAAGATTATTCCACAAATAAGGTGCAAGAAAACCTCAAATCTGATTTACTTAACTCAGTAGAAACCAAAGGAATTTCAAGAGGTAACCATCCCTCAGACCATGGGTGGTGACTCGTATGTCTCAAGTTTAGTAAAGACACTACGAACAGTGGGACTTTTTTAGATTTTAAAACATAGCACTGTATCAACCTACTTGACATCATAGAGGGCCAAGAATGCAGTGATGAGTACTAAACTTTTAGAAAGATCACCAGCAGAGTCAGAGATGGAGTTTAAAAAGAAGCTTGATTTAACTTTCTGAATGGAGATAGTACTTCTGTTTCTCAAAGATGGCCAGTCCCATTACAGAGACAGTTTTCCTTGCTTTGGCCCAGGCATGATTTCTCATCTGATTCTCAGATAGCTCCGAAGAAAACCAAGGGTTAAACCTATATTTTACTCTAAATTGTTTAAAACAGGTGTGATTATCTGCCAGAGGAATACATATGGCGGAGAAATGTTCTAGAGCCTACTCAGGGTCAGGAATACAGGAGACAGTGGCTAAATCAGAGTAGAACATGTCATATAAAAACTATTGAGGAGAAAACTTATATTTGTAATTAAGCGAGGACTAGTATTTTTCTGTTTTGTGTCTCTAATACATACTATGGGACAATGATCATTTAGATAATATGCAAATACTCCATCTAGACAAATATTTATGGGGGTTATTAGTAAGAATTAAATCAATCAATGAGGAGTTAACAGGGTTTTTCACATTTAGCCATGTGGGTTTTGAGATCAATTTAGTCAGATTAAAATCAATGCGGACAATCTGAAATTGATTTGAGGCCAGGGATAGCCAATCCAGATACAAATCCCCTAAAATGACCAACTCTGAGGACAGAAAAGGTGTTAAACACTCAGATAGAGCACCAATAGCATCCGCCATGGAGGCAGGGGAGCGCTAAATCCCAGCAGCAAATAAACGTGTATTCTGGTTCATGGACACATCTACAACCAGTAGCTCAAATTTCTTGGGAAAATAAATATTTAAAGATTGGAACGCCATGAAATCACATTTTACATATATTGCCAATCATCCTCCTTTCTGTAATCTGTTACATCTAAATACATTATAATCATTTAATTCAATGTCTTTATTAGGACAGATCCATTTAACCACGTTTACAAGAGAACCAGAATGTCAGGACACGAATCCTGTACCCAAATGTCAATTGTGTCCATTTTTGAAATCATACTCACAATTAGTAATTCAATTAAGTAATTCCATGCGGAAGCGTTAAAAAATTAACACCTTCATGGGACCAACTCCATTGACAACTACTACCACCGTTGCAAAGAGTTATAGGATACTATACAATGGTTGGGTCTAATCCTGAATGCTGATTGGTTAACACCTCATTCCAGACTGTGTCTATTCCACAAGTTACCACTAGCTAAATCTACGACATTAAAATGCCTATTTATTCTGTTCCACTGTCTCATCAGCCCAGCCAGGCAATTTATAAACTTGATCTTCACTATAAAAAGCATCTAGACATTATCTCACATTTCTTTTAGACTAACATTTAGTTTTCAACAGCGGAGATTTATATAAACGTTGCTGTCTGTCTTTCTGACATTTGCAACATTGTTTCAATATTCAAATTTGATCTCCAGCTGTCCCATAGTAATGAATGTGTCGGGAGTCGAGACGAGACAGACAGGCAGCGTTTCACATCCAGTCTAAATCATTAATCAGCTGGCATAATTTTTCTGGATATATATATTTTTTTATTTTACCTTTATTTAACTAGGCAAGTCAGTTAAGAACAAATTCTTATTTTCAATGACGGCCTAGGAACAGTGGGTTAACTGCCTTGTTCAGGGGCAGAACAACAGATTTGTACCTTGTCAGCTTGGGGATTTGAACTTGCAACCTTTCGGTTACTTTTTATTTTACGCTTTAACCAATAGGCTACGCTGCCACCTCCTATATAAAGAAATGTAAATTGAAAAAAGGTCAAACGAAACGAAGTGCAGCTAGTTTGCAGTCTTTCCAGCTTCAGTTTGAAGTGATTGTGTTAGCTGTGTTGTTGGCTAGCTCCTCTGAACAACAGTGTCCTGACGAGTGAGCACATTTTCTATGCCAGGTGAAATCACACCTCATTAGCTCATTGTTATGGATATTTCCAAATAAATATCACTAGAAAACAGCTTAAACAAATGCAAATGCAGCTACTTTGCTGTTCTTCTGGCTGCACTTTTTGACATGACTAAGTTAACTGTAGTTTGCTGGCTAGCGAAGGGATAAGAACGTTGACAGTCAGTATGGCAATGGAACATTTAGAACGAACAACTGGATCACATCCAAAGATACAGAACAAAAATACTGAACGACTGGGTCGCGTCTCTGGCAACCGGACTGTTCGAACGAACAACCAGCCGGCTTCGGTAGCAACTCTAGATTTGTCTGGACTATATCTTGTGGAAGGATTAAATAGTATGAATAAATGGATCAAAATAACTTTTTTTATAAAAATGTGTAAATTATTATTTGAATATGTTGGTATCCCGTTGTGTAAAAGTGATAACGCCCTCGAAGACGGTATTTGGAGGATATATCGGCACGGTTCACACCCGTGCCAATATATAATCCAAATACTGGCTTTGAGGGCATTATCGCTTAAATATAATCCTCTATTCTTAACCTGAACATTTTGAACCTGTAGCTGCAGTGTAGTGGAGCAGAAAGGAGTGATGTCATCCTTTGTGATGTCACTCATTTTGGGACAATCACTGTCTGACCAATGACAGAGTGCATTATAATGGTGCAGACAGGAGTGATGTCATCCTTTGTGAGGTAATTGGTTTCATTGTGACTGACCAGTTCCAGGTGCAGGACATGATGACATCATCCTCATATCTTATCATTGGCTAAACAGATAGACCTCACTGCTGCATTCATCCTCATCATAATAATTGTGATATTTTACATTGTCTGTTAATCGATATCCCACACTCATACATACAGACTGATACACATACACTCATACATACAGACTGATACACATACACTCATACATACAGACTGATACACATACACTCATACATACAGACTGATACACATACACTCATACATACAGACTGATACACATACACTCATACATACAGACTGATACACATACACTGATACATACAGACTGATACACATACACTTGTAAGGATTTTTTTTCTCCAGTTGAATTAGACGCTGTCAGCCAAGTCAGATTGGTGTGTGTGTGTGTGTGTGTGTGTGTGTGTGTGTGTGTGTGTGTGTGTGTGTGTGTGTGTGTGTGTGTGTGTGTGTGTGTGTGTGTGTGTGTGTGTGTGTGTGTGTGTGTGTGTGTGTGTGTGTACAAAGCCTGCAGGTCCTCTAAAACGCAAATTCATTTTTTCAGCTCATACACAGTGCTTTAGACTGATGAGTCACTACAGACACTGTCTAATTCCTTCTCTCTCTCTCTCTCTATCTCTCAATTCAATTCAATTTAAGGGCTTTATTGGCATGAGAAACATATGTTTACATTGCCAAAGCAAGTCAAATAGATAACAAACAACAGTGAAATAAACAATAAAAAATTAACATTAAACATTACACTCACAAAAGTTCCAAAAAAATAAAGACATTTCAAAGGTCATATTATGTCTATATACCGTGATGTAATGATGTGTAAATAGTTAAAGTACAAAAGGGAAAATAAACAAACATAAATATGGGTTGTATTTACAATGGTGTTTGTTCTTCACTGGTTGACCTTTTCTTGTGGCAACAGGTCCCAAATCTTGCTGCTGTGAATGAACACTGTAGTATTTCACCCAGTAGATATGGGAGTTTATCAAAATTGAATTCTTTGTGGGTCTTTGTAATATGAGGGAAATATGTGTCTCTAATATGGTCTAATATGGTCATACAGGATATAGATAGAGTGATCCCACACCCTTACACAACACTAAAAGCATGACACCTTTTCAGACTGAAACAGAAAACCATCATGACATTTGTCCAAGGGTTCTCTGCCTCCTCCAGCTTCCGGAAAGTACAAATGTAAATTTACAACAAGTAACAACTATGATTGATTACCTTAATTAAAGCCTCTTTGTTTTTTGTCCCTAACCAATGCTAATTTAGTGTTGAGCTCCAATGTGTGTAGAGCAGAGGTGTTGGAGAGGCATAAACAGGGGTCTTTGTTCACCTCCATACAATGGTGCCAGGCTGTACAGTTCCCTCACTGTCCATTCTACTGGCCCAGCAGCAGAGTGCATGTAAACCTCCTCTCCCTATGGAGAAGCACTCTCTTTCACACAGAGGCACAAGAGCCTTCTCAGTAAGGCGGTGTGAGGAGGCACTCAGAGAAGGAGAAATCAAAATGGAGACAGAAATAGCTGACTATAAACTTTACATAGCTTAGTTAAAACTTGTGTAATTTCTACAAGTCCAGAGAGTGACAATCACACAGATAGTACACACACACACACAAATTCAGTTTCCTGTCACCCGTAACAATGGTATCAGCCTGCAGCCGTGCAAACCAACCCGGTCTTATCAGTTGCAGGCTCAGACACTGTGCATGTGATTGTGTTTCTTCCATACCACTCCTCAGGAGAGGCATTAGTGAATTCACCCCACATGAAAGCACAGCTGAGACTGACTGTGTGTGTGTGTGTGTGTGTGTGTGTGTGTGTGTGTGTGTGTACACCAGGCTACTTTCCAAACAGACAGTGTGTGAGAGGAACACTTTTTCCTCATTTATTTATTTAACCTTTATTTAACTAGGCAAGTCAGTTAAGAACAATTCTTATTTACAATGGCGGTCTACCCCTGTGCGCCGCCTATGGGACTCCCAATCATGGCCGGTTGTGATGCGGCCTGCAATCGAACCAGGGTCTGTAGTGACGCCTCTAGCACTGAGATCCAGTGCCTTAGACCGCTGTGATACAGCCTGGAATCGAACCAGGGTCTGTAGCGACGCCTCTAGCACTGAGATCCAGTGCCTTAGACCGCTGTGATACAGCCTGGAATCGAACCAGGGTCTGTAGCGACGCCTCTAGCACTGAGATCCAGTGCCTTAGACCGCTGTGATACAGCCTGGAATCGAACCAGGGTCTGTAGCGACGCCTCTAGCACTGAGATCCAGTGCCTTAGACTGCTGCGCCGCTCAGGAACCCTCATTCCTGTTACAAAATACATATCTATCAGCAAGAGTGTGTTTCATGTCTCTTCACTAACAGAAACAGTACAGGCTAGTTTGTATTTCGTATGCCTGTCTCTGTTATTCGTAAATATGAGCAGTTATCTTTGCATTTCAGGGTGAAGGAATATGTTTATCGAAGGAGATTTCTGTCTCAACGCATCACGACGACACAACAGAAAAGTTCTTCCTCTGATATTTAGCCTCGTATTATCTCCATAGTGTGCTTGTGTGAGCTGTCGTGCCCCAAACCCACACCTAGCCCTGACCACAGGTCAGTCCTCTGAGTCCCAGATCAGTAGAACAGACATTCTCATTCACAGCAACGTTCCATCATATGTATTCATTTTCATTGTTGGCAAGGGCCGTAAGTAAACACAGTTAATCTCCACCTGTTGTGTATGTGACAAGCATGTGACAAATACATTTGATTTGATGTGTTTGATCAACAGACATATTGTCTGTAGCCTTTTCTACAATGCTTGCTGTAAACCAGACGCCACACAGCTACGGGCTGTACCGTCAGAAGTGTTGTGGTGTCTGGCCAGATCTCTGTTCTCTGACTGGTTGAAACAGTGGGAGCAGTAAACCTCTCTCTGTGACCGGTGTCTGACCTCGTGACTTAAGGGTTAACGAGTGCTGCTGCGTGGAGGCGCTCAACACTAGACAAGCCCATCCGACTGTCAGACGGACACGCTGTAGACCTGGGAACAAACATGCGCACACTCACATATACACACCATAGACATGCACACTACCATATACACACCATAGACATGCACACTCTCAGACAGCCCCTCCCCCACACACACACACAGTAATTGCAGTGTAATGTTATATTGTGCTGTATGGAGTGCGTGGACGCTGTTAAAAGAGAGAGGTGCAGAACCCCCCCCCAATTAAACACAGTTTGAGTTTGTCGTTGTCATAGCAACTGAGCTTGCACCTTCTGAAATGCTGTTTCATATTAAATAGTGTTGCGTCGATCTCTCTCCCTCTTCTGAAAACAGATAAAGCCCTCAGTAAGCACTAGGCTACAGCTAAGTGTAGCCTGATCTCTCTCTCAGCATGGGGAATATATGTTAACATTGCCAAAGCAAGTGAAGTAGATAAGAAACAAAAGTGAAACAAACAAATGAACAGTGAAAAATAAAGACCTCTCTCTCTCGCTCTGAGATGACAACACAGAAAACATTACAAAGATGTAGGTCTACTAAAGTGTCAGCACGATATAAATAGAAGACCTAAAACACGATGTAGACAGAATAATCCTTATCAGGCATTATCCTCCCTAACCTTATCCAACATGATCCTCCCTTTACTTTTTCTAATATTATCCTCCCTAAACTTATCATGCATTATCCTCCCTGACTTTATCCAACATTATCATCCCTAACCGTATCCAACATGATCCTCCCTAACTTTATATAACATTATCCCCTAACCTTATCCAACATTATCCTCCATAACGTTATCCAACATTATCCTCCCTAATGTTATCCAACATTAACCTCCCTAACATTAGCCAACATTATCCTTCCTAACCTTAGCCAACATTATCCTCCCTAACTTTATCCAACATTATCCCCTAACCGTATCCAACATTATCCTCCCTAACTTTATCCAACATTATCCCCTAACCTTATCCAACATTATCCTCCCTAACTTTATCCAACATTATCCCCTAACCGTATCCAACATTATCCCCTAACATTATACCACATGATCCTCCCTGACTTTATATAACATTATCCCCCTAACCTTTTCCCGCATGATCCTCCCTAACTTT
>NC_138310.1:87087483-87119983 GCF_965601325.2 Salmo salar
GAGAGACTATAGAGAGACTACATAGAGACTAGAGAGAGGATATAGAGAGACTATAGGATATAGAGATACTATAGAGAGGATATAGAGAGAATATAGAGAGGACATAGAGAGAGAGAGAGGATATAGAGAGGATATAGTATAGAGAGAGAGGATATAGAGAGAATATAGAGAGGACATAGAGAGAGAGAGAGGATGTAGAGAGGGACTAGAGAGAGGATATATATATCGAGAGAGGATAGAGAGAGAATATAGAGAGGATATAGAGAGGATATAGAGAGGATATAGAGAGGATATAGAGAAGATATAGAAAGACTGGAGAGGATGTAGAGAGACTAGTGAGATAATAGAGATGATATAGAGAGAATATAGAGAGAATATAGGGAGAATATAAAGAGGATATAAAGAGAATATAGAGATAATATAGAGAGGATATAGGGAGAATATAAAGAGGATATAGAGAGAATATAGAGATAATATAGAGAGACTAGAGATATAATATAGAGAGAATATAGAGAGGATATAGGGAGAATATAAAGAGGATATAGAGAGAATATAGAGATCATATAGAGGGATAATGTAGAGATGATATAAAGAGACTAGAGAGATAATATAGAGACAATATAGAGATAATACAGAGATTATATTTCGAGAATATAGAGAGAACAGAGAATATAGAGGATATATAGAGACTAGAGAGGATATAGCGAGAATATAGAGGATATATAGAGACTAGAGAGAGCATAGAGAGATAATATAGAGTATTTAGAGATAATATAGAGAGAATATAGAGATATTATAGAGAGGATACAGAGAGACGAGAGAGAGGATATGGAGAGAGAGATGATAAAGCGACTAGAGAGAGAATATAGAGAGAATATAAAGATATTATAGAGAGACTAGAGAGATGATATAGACAGAATATAGAGAGAGTAGAGAGGATAGAGAGAGACTAGAGATAATAGAGAGGATACAAAGAGAATGTAGAGAGAATATGGAGAGAATATAGAGAGGCTAAAAGACAATATAGAGAGAATATAGAGAGGATAGAGATAGAATATAGAGAGGTTAGAGAGGATATAGAGAGACTAGAGAGATGATATAGAGAGAATATAGAGATACTAGATAGGATATAGATAGACTAGAGAGATAATATAGAGAATATAGAGAGACTAGAGAGATAATATAGAGAGAATATAGAGAGACTAGATAGGATATAGAGAGACTAGAGAGATAATATAGAGAGAATATAGAGAGACTAGAGAGATAATATAGAGAGGCTAGATAATATAGAGAATATAGAGAGCTTATAGAGAGAGACTAGGGAGATAACAGAGAGAATATGGAGAGGATGTAGACAGAATATAGAGAGACAATATCGAGAGAATGTAGAGAGGATATAGAGAGATAATACAGAGAGGATATAGAGAGACTAGAGAGATAATGTAGAGAGGCTAGATAATACAGAGGATATAGAGAATATAGAGGATATAGAGAGAATAGAGAGGATATAGAGAGAATATAGACATTATTTCAAGAGAATATAGAGATTATATATAAAGAATACAGAGAGAAGATAGAGAAAACAGAGGATATATAGAGACTAAAGAGTGGATATAAAGAGCATAGAGAGATAATGTAGAGGATTTAGAGAGAATATTGAGAGGATATAGAGATTCTATAGAGAGGATATAGATATAGTACAGAGATAATATAGAGAGGATGTAGAGATAATATAGAGATAATATAGAGAGGATATGGAGATAATATAGAGATAATATAGAGAGAATATTGAGAGGATATAGTGAGAATTCAGAGATACTATAGAGAGGATATAGATATAATACGGAGATAATATAGGGAGGATATGTTGTGGATCTTAATGTTTTTCCTCATAATCCTGGATTATCGGACCACCATTTTATTGCGTTTGCAATCGCAACAAATAATCTGCTCAGACCCCAACCAAGGAGCATTAAAAGTCGTGCTATAAATTCTCAGACAACCCAAAGATTCCTTGATGCCCTTCCAGACTCCCTCTGCCTACCCAAGGACGTCAGAGGACAAAAATCAGTTAACCACCTAACCGAGGAACTCAATTTAACCTTACGCAATACCCTAGATGCAGTTGCACCCCTAAAAATTAAAAACATCTGTCATAAGAAACTAGCTCCCTGGTATACAGAAAATACACGAGCTCTGAAGCAAGCTTCCAGAAAATTGGAACGGAAATGGCGCCACACCAAACTGGAAGTCTTCTGACTAGCTTGGAAAGACAGTACCGAAGAGCCCTCACTGCTGCTCGATCATCCTATTTTTCCAACTTAATTGAGGAAAATAAGAACAATCCGAAATTTCTTTTTGATACTGTCGGAAAGCTAACTAAAAAGCAGCCTTCGCAAATGGAGGGTGGCTTTCACTTCAGCAGTAATAAATTTATGAACTTCTTTGAGGAAAAGATCATGATCATTAGAAAGCAAATTACGGACTCCTCTTTAAATCTGGGTATTCTTCCAAAGCTCCATTGTCCTGAGTCTACACAACTCTGCCAGGACCTAGGATCAAGGGAGATACTAAAGTGTTTTAGTACTATATCTCTTGACACAATGATGAAAATAATCATGGCCTCCAAACCCTCAAGCTGCATACTGGACCCTATTCCAACTAAACTACTGAAAGAGCTGCTTCCTGTGCTTGGCCCTCCTATGTTGAACATAATAAACGGCTCTCTATCCACCGGATGTGTACCAAGCTCACTAAAAGTGGCAGTAATAAAGCCTCTCTTGAAAAAGCCGAATCTTGACCCAGAAATTATAAAAAACTATCGGCCTATATCGAATCTTCCATTCCTCTCAAAAATTTTAGAAAAAGCTGTTGCACAGCAACTCACTGCCTTCCTGAAGACAAACAATGTATACGAAACGCTTCAGTCTGGTTTTAGACCCCATCATAGCACTGAGACTGCACTTGTGAAGGTGGTAAATGACCTTTTAATGACGTCAGACCGAGGCTCTGCATCTGTCCTCGTGCTCCTAGATCTTAGTGCCGCTTTTGATACCATCGATCACCACATTCTTTTGGAGAGATTGGAAACCCAAATTGGTCTACATGGACAAGTTCTGGCCTGGTTTAAATCTTATCTGTCGGAAAGATATCAGTTTGTCTCTGTGAATGGTTTGTCCTCTGACAAATCAATTGTAAATTTCGGTGTTCCTCAAGGTTCCGTTTTAGGACCACTATTGTTTTCACTATATATTTTACCTCTTGGGGATGTCATTCGAAAACATAATGTTAAATTTCACTGCTATGCGGACGACACACAGCTGTACATTTCAATGAAACATAGTGAAGCCCCAAAATTGCCCTCGCAAGAAGCCTGTGTTTCAGACATAAAGAAGTGGATGGCTGCAAACTTTCTACTTTTAAATTCGGACAAAACAGAGATGCTTGTTCTAGGTCCCAAGAAACAAAGAGATCTTCTGTTGAATCTGACAATTAATCTGGATGGTTGTACAGTCGTCTCAAATAAAACTGTGAAGGACCTCGGCGTTACTCTGGACCCTGATCTCTCTTTCGAAGAACATATCAAGACTGTTTCAAGGACAGCTTTTTTCCATCTACGTAACATTGCAAAAATCAGAAACTTTCTGTCCAAAAATGACGCAGAAAAATTAATCCATGCTTTTGTTACTTCTAGGCTGGACTACTGCAATGCTCTACTTTCCGGCTACCCGGATAAAGCACTAAACAAACTTCAGTTAGTGCTAAATACGGCTGCTAGAATCCTGACTAGAACCCCAAAATTTGATCATATTACTCCAGTGCTAGCCTCCCTACACTGGCTTCCTGTTAAGGCAAGGGCTGATTTCAAGGTTTTACTGCTAACCTACAAAGCATTACATGGGCTTGCTCCTACCTATCTTTCCGATTTGGTCCTGCCGTACATACCTACACGTACGCTACGGTCACAAGACGCAGGCCTCCTAATTGTCCCTAGAATTTCTAAGCAAACGGCTGGAGGTAGGGCTTTCTCCTATAGAGCTCCATTTTTATGGAATGGTCTGCCTACCAATGTGAGAGACGCAGACTCAGTCTCAACCTTTAAGTCTTTACTGAAGACTTATCTCTTCAGTAGGTCCTATGATTAAGTATAGTCTGGCCCAGGAGTGTGAAGGTGAACGGAAAGGCTGGAGCAACGAACCGCCCTTGCTGTCTCTGCCTTGCCGGTTCCCCTCTTTTCCACTGGGATTCTCTGCCTCTAACCCTTTTACAGGGGCTGAGTCACTGGCTTACTGGTGTTCTTCCATGCCGTCGATGGGAGGGGTGCGTCACTTGAGTGGGTTGAGTCACTGACGTGGTCTTCCTGTCTGGGTTGGCGCCCCCCCTTGGGTTGTGCCATGGCGGAGATTGTTGTGGGCTATACTCGGCCTTGTCTTAGGACGGTAAGTTGGTGGTTGGAGACATCCCTCTAGTGGTGTAGGGGCTGTGCTTTGGCAAAGTGGGTGGGGTTATATCCTGCCTGTTTTGCCCTGTCCGGGGGTATCATTGGATGGGGCCACAGTGTCTTCTGATCCCTCCTGTCTCAGCCTCCAGTATTTATGCTGCAATAGTTTATGTGTCGGGGTGCTAGGGTCAGTCTGTTACATCTGGAGTATTTCTCTTGTCTTATCCGGTGTCCTGTGTGAATTTAAATATGCTCTCTCTAATTCTCTCTTTCTCTCTTTCTGTCTTTCTCTCGGAGGACCTGAGCCCTAGGACCATGCCTCAGGACTACCTGGTATGATGACTCCTTGCTGTCCCCAGTCCACCTGGCCGTGCTGCTGCTCCAGTTTCAACTGTTCTGCCTGCGGCTATGGAACCCTGACCTGTTCACCGGACGTGCTTGTTGCACCCTCGACAACTACTATGATTATTATTATTTGACCATGCTGGTCATTTATGAACATTTTAACATCTTGACCATGTTCTGTTATAATATCCACCCTGCACAGCCAGAAGAGGACTGGCCACCCCTCATAGCCTGGTTCCTCTCTAGGTTTCTTCCTAGGTTTTTGGCCTTTCTAGGGAGTTTTTCCTAGGGAGTTTTTCCTAGCCACCGTGCTTCTTTCACATGCATTGCTTGCTGTTTGGGGTTTTAGGCTGGGTTTCTGTACAGCACTTTGAGATATCAGCTGATGTACGAAGGGCTATATAAATAAATTTGATTTGATTTGATTTGATTTGATATATCGACATAATATGGAGATAATATAGAGATGATACAGAGAGAATAGAGAGAGGATATAGAGAGATGATACAGAGAGATGATATTGAGAGGATATAGAGAAACTAGAGATAATATAGAGAGGATATAGATATGATACAGAGATAATATAGAGAAGATATAGAGTGGATATAGAGAGAATGTCGAGAGATAATATAGAGAGACTGGAGAATATCAAATCAAAGTTTATTTGTCATGTGCGCCGAATACAACAGGTGTAGACCTTACAGTGAAATACTTACTTACAGGCTCTAACCAATAGTGCAAAAAAGGTATTAGGTGAACAATAGGTAAGTAAAGAAATAAAACAACAGTAAAAAGACAGGCTATATACAGTAGCGAGGCTACATACAGACACCGGTTAGTCAGGCTGATTGAGGTAGTATGTACATGTAGATATGGTTAAAGTGACGATGCATATATGATGAACAGAGAGCATCAGTAGCGTAAAAGAGGGGTTGGAGGGTGGTGGGTGGCAGGACACAATGCAGATAGCCTGGTTAGCCAATGTGTGGGAGCACTGTTTGGTCGGAATATAGAGGATATATTGAGATAATATAGAGAGTCTAGACAATATAGAGATAATATAGAGATAATATAGAGAGTCTAGACAATATAGAGATAATATAGAGAGTCTAGACAATATAGAGATAATATAGAGAGTCTAGACAATATAGAGATAATATAGAGAGTCTAGACAATATAGAGATAATATAGAGAGAATAGAAGGTATAAAGGGGTATGTTAGTCTAGCAGACACATGCAGACAGGGAGTTGGATTGGTGAGGAGGTAGGTGTTTTTTGTTGTAAGAATTGACCTGAGCTACACAGGTAAGAGGGTGGCAGGTCCCATTTAAGAGAATATAACCCAGATAAAGACTTCAATAGATCGATACAGAATAGAGGCAAGAATGTAGACATGGAGTACAGGCATGTGTGGCAGCAGTACTGGTGTCTGGCTGTCCGCTGTATGTGAGATTTATCTTTGCCCAGCAGGCAGTGTTGGACCATATGGTCCTTAGAGCAGAGTGTCCTAAAACCCCACACATGTCTCTCTCTGTGTGTGTGTGTGTGTGTGTGTGTGTGTGTGTGTGTGTGTGTGTGTGTGTGTGTGTGTGTGTGTGTGTGTGTGTGTGTGTGTGTGGGTGTGTGTGGCCATGAGAAGGAGCCATCTGCTTCCCATGCTCTATCCTGGAATGCTGGAAGACAAGACTCACAGTCAGACGAGCATCTTCACCAGAGACACTGACTCAGGGATATAAACGACTCACATTCAGACTAGCATCTTTACCAGAGACACTGACTCAGGGATATAAACGACTCAGACTAGCATCTTTACCAGAGACACTGACTCAGGGATATAAACGACTCAGTCAGACTAGCATCTTCACCAGAGACACTGACTCAGGGATATAAACCACTCTCAGTCAGACTAGCATCTTCACCAGAGACACTGACTCAGGGATATAAACGACTCACAGTCAGACTAGCATCTTCACCAGAGACGCTGACTCAGGGATATAAACGACTCAGTCAGACTAGCATCTTCACCAGAGACGCTGACTCAGGGATATAAACGACTCAGTCAGACTAGCATCTTCACCAGAGACACTGACTCAGGGATATAAACGACTCAGTCAGACTAGCATCTTTACCAGAGACACTGACTCAGGGATATAAACGACTCAGTCAGACTAGCATCTTTACCAGAGACACTGACTCAGGGATATAAACGACTCAGTCAGACTAGCATCTTTACCAGAGACACTGGTTCAGGGATATAAACGACTCAGTCAGACTAGCATCTTTACCAGAGACACTGACTCAGGGATATAAACGACTCAGTCAGAGTAGCATCTTTACCAGAGACACTGACTCAGGGATATAAACGACTCAGTCAGACTAGCATCTTTACCAGAGACACTGACTCAGGGATATAAACGACTCAGTCAGAATAGCATCTTTACCAGAGACACTGACTCAGGGATATAAACGACTCAGTCAGACTAGCATCTTTACCAGAGACACTGACTCAGGGATATAAACGACTCAGTCAGACTAGCATCTTTACCAGAGACACTGACTACACACGCACAATAAGAACAATCACTATGAACCAGTTGACTAGATGGATCCAAAATCCCCCGAACTTCCACCTTACCCCCCCCCCTGTCACTTCCCAGCAGAAGCTCCCGAAGCTGGGATGGGGTTGCTTCATTAGGGGGGCTGGCTGGAGGTCCACTAAGCCCCTCTGTGCCCATATGGTCCGGAGACTTAAGCAGAGAGACAGTATCAGAAGGCAAGCCTGGGGGCTGGATAAGGGGACGGGGAGGTAGAAGTTGGAAAGGAGGAGAAAAAGGGGAGGCACATTAAAGGCAATTAGAGTGTGGGAGAGAGGCAGGGGTGCGTGGTGTGTGTGTGTGTGTGTGTGTGTGTGTGTGTGTGTGTGTGTGTGTGTGTGTAAATGTGTCAGGGTAAATAAGTAAAGAGCAGTAATAATAACTGTGTCATATGATCTGCCTGCACAGTAACTCTAATGACATTAGTCTGCCTGAGAGAGGGATATCAAACCAGTCGCACGCCCCCCAGCCCCCCTCCTCCTCCCCCCACCCCTCCTCTCTCCCCTTTACTCCTCCCCCCAACCCTTCCTCTCCCCTTTACTCCTCCCCCCACCCCTTCCTCTCCCCTTTACTCCTCCCCCCCACCCCTTCCTCTCCCCTTTACTCCTCCCCCAACCCTTCCTCTCCCCTTTACTCCTCCCCCCACCCCTTCCTCTCCCCTTTACTCCTCCCCACACCCCTTCCTCTCCCCTTTACTCCTCCCCCCCACCCCTTCCTCTCCCCTTTACTCCTCCCCCACCCCTTCCTCTCCCCTTTACTCCTCCCCCACCCTTCCTCTCCCCCCACCCCTTCCTCTCCCCTTTACTCCTCCCCCACCCCTTCCTCTCCCCTTTACTCCTCCCCCACCCCTTCCTCTCCCCTTTACCTCCCCCCACCCCTTCCTCTCCCCTTTACTCCTCCCCCACCCCTTCCTCTCCCCTTTACTCCTCCCCCACCCCTTCCTCTCCCCTTTACTCCTCCCCCACCCCTTCCTCTCCCCTTTACCTCCCCCCACCCCTTCCTCTCCCCTTTACCTCCCCCCACCCCTTCCTCTCCCCTTTACTCCTCCCCCACCCCTTCCTCTCCCCTTTACTCCTCCCCCACCCCTTCCTCTCCCCTTTACCTCCCCCCACCCCTTCCTCTCCCCTTTACCTCCCCCCACCCCTTCCTCTCCCCTTTACTCCTCCCCCACCCCTTCCTCTCCCCTTTACTCCTCCCCCACCCCTTCTTCTCCCCTTTACTCCTCCCCCACCCCTTCCTCTCCCCTTTACTCCTCCCCCACCCCTTCCTCTCCCCTTTACTCCTCCCCCACCCCTTCCTCTCCCCTTTACTCCTCCCCCACCCCTTCCTCTCCCCTTTACTCCTCCCCCACCCCTTCCTCTCCCCTTTACTCCTCCCCCCACCCTTCCTCTCCCCTTTACTCCTCCCCCCACCCCTTCCTCTCCCCTTTACTCCTCCCCCCCACCCCTTCCTCTCCCCTTTACTCCTCCCCCCACCCCTACCGCTCCCCTTTACTCCTTCCCCCACCTCACCCTCCTTCCCCCCTCCTCTCTCCCCCTTCCTCTCCCCTTTACTCCTCCCCTCACCTCACCCTCTATCCCCCCTCCTCTCACCCCAGCACCCCCTCCGCTTGCTCCCCTTCCTCTCCCCTTTACTCCTCCCCCCACCTCACCCTCTATCCCCCCTCCTCTTGCCCCCAGCACCCCCTCCTCTCGCTCCCCTTCCTCTCCCCTTTACTCCTCCCCCCAACTCACAATTCAATTCAATTCAAGGGGTTTTACTGGCATGGGAAACATATGTTAACATTGCCAAAGCAAGTGAAGTAGATAATATACAAAAGTGAAATAAACAATAAAAATGAACAGTAAACATTACACTCACAGAAGTTCCAAAAAGAATAAAGACATTACAAATGTCATAATATTTATATATACAGTGTTGTAATTATGTACAAATGGTTAAAGTACAAAAGGGACAATAAATAAGCATAAATATGGGTTATATTTACAATGGTGTTTGTTCTTCATTGGTTGACCTTTTTTTGTGGCAACAGGTCCCAAATCTTGCTGCTGTGATGGCACACTGTGGTATTTCACCCAGTAGTTTATCAAAAGCGGGTTTGTTTTTTCGAATTCTTTGTGGATCTGTGTAATCTGAGGGAAATATGTGTCTCTAATATGGTCATACATTTGGCAGGAGGTTAGGAAGTGCAGCTCAGTTTCCACCTCATTTTGTGGGCAGTGTGTACATAGCCTGTCTTCTCTTGAGAGCCAGGTATGCCTACGGCGGCCTTTCTCAATAGCAAGGCTATGCTCACTGAGTCTGTACATAGTCAAAGCTATCCTTAAGTTTGGGTCAGTCACAGTGGTCAGGTGTTCTGCCACTGTGTACTCTCTGTTTACGGCCAACTAGCATTCTAGTTTGCTCAGTTTTTTTGTTAATTCTTTCCAATGTGTCAAGTAATTATCTTTTGGTTTTCTCATGATTTAGTTGGGTCTAATTGTGTTACTGTCCTGGGGCTCTGTGGGGTGTGATTGTGTTTGTGAACAGAGCCCCAGGACCAGCTTGCTTAGGGGACTCTTCTCTAGATTAATCTCTCTGTAGGTGATGGCTTTGTTCTGGAAGGTTTGGGAATCGATTCCTTTTAGGTGTTTGTAGAATTTAACGGCTCTTTTCTGGATTTTGATAATTAGCGGGTATTGGCCTAATTCTGCTCTGAATGTATTATTTGTTATTCTACGTTGTACACAGAGGATATTTTTCTGCATGCAGAGTCTCAATTTGGTGTTTGTCCCATTTTGTGAATTCTTGGTTGGTGAGCGGACCCCAGACCTCACCACCATAAAGGGCAATGGGTTCTACAACTGATTCAAGTATTTTTAGCCAGATCCTAATTGGTATGTCAAATTTTATGTTCCTTTTGATGGCATAGAATCTTGCCTTGTCTCTCAGATCGTTCACAGCTTTGTGGAAGTTACCTGTGTTTAGGCCAAGGTATGTATAGTTTTTTGTGTGCTCTAGAGCAACAGTGTCTAGATGGAATTTGTATTTGTGGTCCTGGCAACTGGACCTTTTTTGGAACACCATTATTTTGGTGTACTGAGATTTACTGTCAGGGCCCAGGTCTGGCAGAATCTGTACAGAAGATCTAGGTGCTGCTGTAGGTCCTCCTTAGTTGGTGACAGAAGCACCAAACCATCAACAAACAGTAGACATTTGACTTCAAATTCTATTAGGGTGAGGCTGGGTGCTGCAGACTTTTTTAGTGCCCTCACCAATTCGTTGATATATATGTTGAAGAGGGTGGGGCTTAAGCTGCATCCCTGTCTTACCCCACGGCCCTGTGGGAAGAAATGTGTGTGTTTTTTGCCTATTTTAACCACACACTTGTGGTTTGTGTACATGGATTTTATAATGTCGTATGTTTTTCCCCCGACGCCACTTTCCACCAATTTGTATAGCAGATCCTCATGCCAAATTGAGTCGAAGGCTTTTTTGAAATCAACAAAGTGTGAGAAGACTTTGCCTTTGTTTTGGTTTGTTTGTTTGTCAATTAGGGTGTGCATGGTGAATACGTGGTCTGTCGTATGATAATTTGGTAAAAAGCCAATTTGAGATTTGCTCAGTACATTGTTTTCACTGAGGAAATGTACAAGTCTGCTGTTAATGATAATGCAGAGGATTTTCCCAAGGTTGCTGTTGACACATATCCCATGGTACTGTAGTTATTGGGGTCAAATTTGTCTCCACTTTAGTAGATTGGGGTGATCAGTCATTGGTTCCAAATATTGGGGAAGATGCCAGAGCTAAGGATGATGTTAAAGAGTCCAATTCTCCCAGAAGTGGTTAGAGTCTATGGATTTTTAAATTACATTGAGCTTATTTCTGATGTGCTGTTCCTTCTTTTTCCGTAGTGTATTTCTGTATTGTTTTAGTGATTCACCATAGTAAAGACTCAGGTTTTCCGGGTCTCTATGTTTTTGGTTGGACAGGTTTCTCAATTTCTTTCTTAGATTTTTGCATTCTTCATCAAACCATTTGTCATTGTTGTACATTTTCTTCGGTTTTGTATTTGAGATTTTTAGATTTGATAGGGAAGCCAAGTTTACACCTTCACTATTACAGTGGAACGTTTTGTCCAGGAAGTTGTCTAAAAGGGATTGCATTTGTTGTTGACTAATTGTTTTTTGGCAGGTTTCCAAACTACATTCCTTCCATTTATAGCATGTCTTACTATTATTCAGTTCCTTTGGCTTTGATGCCTCATGATTGAGTACTGCTCTGTTCAAGTAGACTGATTTTGCTGTGATCTGATAGGGGTGTCAGTAGACTGACTGTCAACACTCTGAGAGACTCTGGGTTGAGGTCAGTGATAAAGTAGTCTATAGTACTACTGCCAAGAGATGGGCTATAGGTGTACCTACCATAGGAGTCCCCTCGAAGCCTACCTTTGACTATGTACATACCCAGCCTGCGACAGAGCGGATTTGTGACCCGTTTTTGTTGGTTATGTTGTCATAGTTGTGCCTAGGGGGGCATATGGGGGAGGGAACGCTGTCACCTCCAGGTAGGTGTTTGTCCCCCTGTGTGCTGAGGGTGTCAGGTTCTTGTCCAGTTCTGCCATTTAGGTCGCCACAGACTAGTACATGTCCCTGGGCCTGGAAATGATTAGTTTCCCTCTCCAGGATGGAGAAGCTGTCTTCATTAAAGTGTGGGGATTCTAGTGGGGGGATATAGGTAGCACACAGGAGGACATTTTTCTCTGTAAAGATAATTTCCTTTTGAATTTCTAGCCAAATGTAAAATGTTCCTGTTTTGATTACTTTAATGGAGTGAGTTAGGTCTGCTCTATACCAAATTAGCATACCCCCTGAGTCCCTTCCCTGTTTCACACCTGGTAGTTTGGTGGATGGGACTACCAGCTCTCTGTAACCTAGAGGGCAACCAGTCGGTCCATCTCCTCTATACCAGGGTCCAGGGTCCAGGTTCCTGCTCTTTAGGCCAAAGGCAGATGACATCAGGCCTTGGATATTCCAGGATGAGATAGTGAAGGCTTTGTGTTCCATAAAGTGTCCAATGTTGTTGGTCGTGTGGTTTGGCCTCAGGCCAGTAAGTGTGAGCAGAGCTTGCTGAGCATCTGGTACATGCCATTAGCTTGGGCTAGTGTAAGGGTGGGGTTGGGCCTGTTTGCCCGCTCACGGCCTGGGCGTATATGTGTGACTTCCATGTTGAGGCCCTCTTTGCGGGGGTGGGGTGCATGGGGTGGGCAGGAGGGGCATAGGTCTGATCTGAGGGGGCCTAAATGGGGTGTGGGCATGCTTGACTTGGGCGGGTGTTGATAGGGTGGGGTGGGGGTGTGGATGTGGCTGGTGGTGTTGTGGTCTGGATGTAGGTCCTCTCGGCGTGGGTCCTCTATGTGTAGGTCCAGGGGGGGTCCCGCTGGTCTGGGAGAGTGTCTCGCTGGTCTGGGCGCGGTGTCTATTGATCCGTTGCTCCTGTGTGAAGTGTTGGGGCTGCGTTTGAGAGTGATGTCCTTTAGTGTCCGGGCGAAGGTGGGCACTGCTGCCTTGTATAGGTGGACCTGGTCATAGAGGCTGTTCAAGTCCAGGGTGGAGTGGTGGGCCAGGAAAACTTTTGGTTTTGAGGCACAGTCACGGGAAATACTTGCGTTTATGGTAGCAGGGTGGATGGTAGCAGGGTGGAAGTCTTTTCGTGGTAGCAGGGTGGAGATAACCACTTGTGCATTGGGGAAAGTAGAAGAAGCTTTTTCAATCACTCCCTTCAGTGCTGTGGCCACCCTTTCCTGCTGTGTTCTCAGGTGGTTTGTGCCTGTGTGTATTATTACGTGGCTGGGTGAACCTAGTTGGTCCTCAGACAGAAGGTCTAGGGCGCGCTGGGTGTTTGGACACCAGAGTTTAGACATACTGTGTTTGGGAATTATTATTATTTTTTGTATATATTTCCCATTTGAGTCCATAAGGAGTACAATCTGTCTTGTGTATGTCCTCGGTGTGTGTGTGTGTGTGTGTGTGTGTGTGTGTGTGTGTGTGTGTGTGTGTGTGTGTGTGTGGGGGGGGTGGGGGGGGGGGGGGGGGGGGGGGTTGTCAGGAGGGCTATCAGGGTGGCTGACAGGGGGGGGGCTCAGAGGGGTGAGATCCCCTGGGCTTGGGGTTCTTCATTTGTCTGTTCTGCTGTGATTTCAATGCTATGGTCAGGGTCTGGTGTGGACTGTTCTGCTGTGATGTCGATGCTATGGTCAGGGTCTGGTGTGGACTGTTCTGCTGTGATGTCGATGCTATGGTCAGGGTCTGGTGTGGACTGTTCTGCTGTGATTTCAATGCTATGGTCAGGGTCTGGTGTGGACTGTTCTGCTGTGATGTCGATGCTATGGTCAGGGTCTGGTGTGGACTGTTCTGCTGTGGTGTCGATGCTATGGTCAGGGTCTGGTGTGGACTGTTCTGCTGTGATGTCGATGCTATGGTCAGGGTCTGGTGTGGACTGTTCTGCTGTGATGTCGATGCTATGGTCAGGGTCTGGTGTGGACTGTTCTGCTGTGGTGTCGATGCTATGGTCAGGGTCTGGTGTGGACTGTTCTGCTGTGGTGTCGAGACTTTTGTCGGGAGTTGAGGTGGGCTGTTCTTCTGGCTTCTCTTCGGTGGTGGCCACCTCTCTAGTGGGTTGTTATCTGTTACACGCCATCCCCTTCAACCTCTCCTCTAGCAGTCTGACCCTCTCCACCATCCCCTCACCCTCTCCTCCATCCCCCTCACCCTCTCCTCCAGCAGTCTGATCCTCTCCTCCATCCCCCTCACCCTCTCCTCCAGCAGTCTGATCCTCTCCCTCCCTCCATCCCCTCACCCTCTCCTCCAGCAGTCTGATCCTCTCCCTCCATCCCCCTCACCCTCTCCTCCAGCAGTCTGATCCTCTCCCTCCCTCCATCCCCCTCACCCTCTCCTCCAGCAGTCTGATCCTCTCCCTCCATCCCCCTCACCCTCTCCTACAACAGTCTGATCCTCTCCCTCCATCCCCCTCACCCTCTCCTCCAGCAGTCTGATCCTCTCCTCCATCCCCCTCACCCTCTCCTCCAGCAGTATGATCCTCTCCACCATCCCCCTCACCCTCTCCTCCAGCAGTCTGATCCTCTCCCTCCCTCCATCCCCCTCACCCTCTCCTCCAGCAGTATGATCCTCTCCACCATCCCGCTCACCCTCTCCTCCAGCAGTCTGATCCTCTCCCTCCATCCCCCTCACCCTCTCCTCCAGCAGTATGATCCTCTCCACCATCCCCCTCACCCTATCCTCCAGCAGTCTGATCCTCTCCTCCATCCCCCTCACCCTCTCCTCCAGCAGTCTGATCCTCTCCTCCATCCCCCTCACCCTCTACTCCAGCAGTCTGATCCTCTCCTCCAGCAGTCTGATCCTCTCCCTCCATCCCCCTCACCCTCTCCTCCAGCAGTCTGATCCTCTCCCTCCATCCCCCTCACCCTCTCCTCCAGCAGTCTGATCCTCTCCCTCCCTCCATCCCCCTCACCCTCTCATCCAGCAGTCTGATCCTCTCCCTCCATCCCCCTCACCCTCTCCTCCAGCAGTCTGATCCTCTCCCTCCATCCCCCCTCACCCTCTCCTCCAGCAGTCTGATCCTCTCCCTCCCTCCATCCCCCTCACCCTCTCCTCCAGCAGTCTGATCCTCTCCCTCCCTCCATCCCCCTCACCCTCTCCTCCAGCAGTCTGATCCTCTCCCTCCATCCCCCCTCACCCTCTCCTCCAGCAGTCTGATCCTCTCCCTCCATCCCCCTCACCCTCTCCTCCAGCAGTCTGATCCTCTCCCTCCCTCCATCCCCCTCACCCTCTCCTCCAGCAGTCTGATCCCTCCCTCCCTCCATCCCCCTCACCCTCTCCTCCAGCAGTCTGATCCTCACCTCCATCCCCCTCACCCTCTCCTCCAGCAGTCTGATCCTCTCCCTCCATCCCCCCTCACCCTCTACTCCAGCAGTCTGATCCTCTCCCTCCATCCCCCCTCAACCTCTACTCCAGCAGTCTGATCCTCTCCCTCCATCCCCCTCACCCTCTCCTCCAGCAGTCTGATCCTCTCCCTCCATCCCCCTCACCCTCTCCTCCAGCAGTCTGATCCTCTCCCTCCCTCCATCCCCCTCACCCTCTCATCCAGAAGTCTGATCCTCTCCCTCCATCCCCCTCACCCTCTCCTCCAGCAGTCTGATCCTCTCCCTCCATCCCCCTCACCCTCTCCTCCAGCAGTCTGATCCTCTCCCTCCCTCCATCCCCCTCACCCTCTCCTCCAGCAGTCTGATCCTCTCCCTCCATCCCCCTCACCCTCTCCTACAACAGTCTGATCCTCTCCCTCCATCCCCCTCACCCTCTCCTCCAGCAGTCTCATCCTCTCCTCCATGCCCCTCACCCTCTCCTCCAGCAGTCTGATCCTCTCCACCATCCCCCTCACCCTCTCCTCCAGCAGTCTGATCCTCTCCCTCCCTCCATCCCCCTCACCCTCTCCTCCAGCAGTATGATCCTCTCCACCATCCCCCTCACCCTCTCCTCCAGCAGTCTGATCCTCTCCCTCCATCCCCCTCACCCTCTCCTCCAGCAGTCTGATCCTCTCCACCATCCCCCTCACCCTCTCCTCCAGCAGTCTGATCCTCTCCCTCCATCCCCCTCACCCTCTCCTCCAGCAGTCTGATCCTCTCCTCCATCCCCCTCACCCTCTACTCCAGCAGTCTGATCCTCTCCTCCAGCAGTCTGATCCTCTCCCTCCATCCCCCTCACCCTCTCCTCCAGCAGTCTGATCCTCTCCTCCATCCCCCTCACCCTATCCTCCAGCAGTCTGATCCTCTCCACCATCCCCCTCACCCTCTCCTCCAGCAGTCTGATCCTCTCCACCATCCCCCCTCACCCTCTCCTCCAGCAGTCTGATCCTCTCCTCCAGCAGTCTGATCCTCTCCCTCCATCCCCCCTCACCCTCTACTCCAGCAGTCTGATCCTCTCCCTCCATCCCCCCTCACCCTCTACTCCAGCAGTCTGATCCTCTCCCTCCATCCCCCTCACCCTCTCCTCCAGCAGTCTGATCCTCTCCTCCATCCCCCTCACCCTCTACTCCAGCAGTCTGATCCTCTCCTCCAGCAGTCTGATCCTCTCCCTCCATCCCCCTCACCCTCTCCTCCAGCAGTCTGATCCTCTCCTCCATCCCCCTCACCCTCTCCTCCAGCAGTCTGATCCTCTCCCTCCATCCCCCCTCACCCTCTACTCCAGCAGTCTGATCCTCTCCCTCCATCCCCCCTCACCCTCTACTCCAGCAGTCTGATCCTCTCCCTCCATCCCCCTCACCCTCTCCTCCAGCAGTCTGATCCTCTCCCTCCATCCCCCTCACCCTCTCCTCCAGCAGTCTGAACCTCTCCCTCCCTCCATCCCCCTCACCCTCTCCTCCAGCAGTCTGATCCTCTCCTCTAGTGCTCTGTTCTTCTCCTGCTCTCCTGTTTATGTTGTCCCACTACAGTCCGGAGTGCATATATGTCTCTCTCCACCTCCAGCTCCCTGGGTCTGGTTAAGGGTGTTGTTGTGCTGGACTGTTGTCTGGGTCTGGTTAAGGGGGTGTTGTTGTGCTGGACTGTTGTCTGGGTCTGGTTAAGGGGGTGTTGTTGTGTTGTACTGTTGTCTGGGTCTGGTTAAGGGGGTGTTGTTGTGCTGGACTGTTGTCTGGGTCTGGTTAAAGGGGTGTTGTTGTGCTGGACTGTTGTCTGGGTCTGGTTAAGGGGATGTTGTTGTGCTGGACTGTTGTCTGGGTCTGGTTAAGGGGGTGTTGTTGTGCTGGACTGTTGTCTGGGTCTGGTTAAGGGGGTGTTGTTGTGCTGGACTGTTGACTGGGTCTGGTTAAGGGGGTGTTGTTGTGCTGGACTGTTGTCTGGGTCTGGTTAAAGGGGTGTTGTTGTGCTGGACTGTTGTCTGGGTCTGGTTAAGGGGGTGTTGTTGTGCTGGACTGTTGTCTGGGTCTGGTTAAGGGGGTGTTGTTGTGCTGGACTGTTGTCTGGGTCTGGTTAAGGGTGTTGTTGTCCTGGACTGTTGTCTGGGTCTGGTTAAGGGGGTGTTGTTGTGCTGGACTGTTGTCTGGGTCTGGTTAAGGGGTTGTTGTTGTGCTGGACTGTTGTCTGGGTCTGGTTAAGGGGGTGTTGTTGTGCTGGACTGTTGTCTGGGTCTGGTTAAGGGGGTGTTGTTGTGCTGGACTGTTGTCTGGGTCTGTGCTGACTGGAGTGTAATCACCTGCTGTTCCAGCTCCACCTGCCTTACCTCCAGCTGGGTGAATGTATCCTTCATTTCAATGAAGGGGTAATACTCTGTGCTGGGAGGATGACTTTCCGCTGGGGGTGGCTCGTCTGTGGGGTTATATAATGAAGAGGTCTGGGGGTTGCTGGTCTGTGGGGTTATATAATGAAGAGGTCTGGGGGTTGCTGGTCTGTGGGGTTATATAATGAAGAGGTCTGGGGGTTGCTGGTCTGTGGGGTTATATAATGAAGAGGTCTGGGGGTTGCTTGTCTGTGGGGTTATATAATGAAGAGGTCTGGGGGTTGCTCGTCTGTGCGGTTATATAATGAAGAGGTCTGGGGGTTGCTCGTCTGTGCGGTTATATAATGAAGAGGTCTGGTCTGACCCGCTCGGGGTGGGGATATCTTTCTCAAGGGAGAGCTTCTCCTGCTGAGCTAATTCTTTGATTAGGTGAAAGTCCAGCTGAAACGGTTCACCAATACTGTTTCAGACTTATAGAGATTTATATTAGCTGACTCAGAGTCCTCGTTGTCTAGTATCCTCAGTTTCCACCCCTCGTTAACAGAGGGGTAGTGTGTTAATACAGCACTGTGCCATGCCAATGGATGGTCTGGTTAATATAACACTATGCCATGCCAGGGGTTGGTCTGGTTAATATAGCACTGTGCCATGCCAGGGGATGGTCTGGTTAATATAGCACTGTGCCATGCCAGGGGATGGTCTGGTTAATATAGCACTGTGCCAGGGGATGGTCTGGTTAATATAGCACTGTGCCAGGGGATGGTCTGGTTAATATAGCACTGTGCCATGCCAGGGGATGGTCTGGTTAATATAGCACTGTGCCATGCCAGGGGATGGTCTGGTTAATATAGCACTGTGCCATGCCAGGGGATGGTCTGGTTAATATAGCACTGTGTCATGCCAGGGGATGGTCTGGTTAATATAGCACTGTGCCATGCCAGGGGATGGTCTGGTTAATATAGCACTATGCCATGCCAGGGGATGGTCTGGTTAATATAACACTGTGCCATGCCAGGGGATGGTCTGTGTTAATATAGCACTGTGCCATGCCAGGGGATGGTCTGGTTAATATAGCACTGTGCCATGCCAGGGGATGGTCTGGTTAATATAGCACTGTGCCATGCCAGGGGATGGTCTGGTTAATACAGCACTGTGCCATGCCAGGGGATGGTCTGGTTAATATAGCACTGTGCCATGCCAGAGGATGGTCTGGTTAATATAGCACTGTGCCATGCCAGGGGATGGTCTGGTTAATATAGCACTGTGCCATGCCAGGGGATGGTCTGGTTAATATAGCACTGTGTCATGCCAGGGGATGGTCTGGTTAATATAGCACTGTGCCATGCCAGGGGATGGTCTGGTTAATATAGCACTGTGTCATGCCAGGGGATGGTCTGATTAATATAGCACTGTGCCATGCCAGGGGATGGTCTGGTTAATATAGCACTGTGCCATGCCAGGGGTTGGTCTGGTTAATACAGCACTGTGCCATGCCAGGGGATGGTCTGGTTAATATAGCACTGTGCCATGCCAGGGGATGGTCTGGTTAATATAGCACTGTGTCATGCCAGGGGATGGTCTGGTTAATATAGCACTGTGCCATGCCAGGGGATGGTCTGGTTAATACAGCACTGTGTCATGCCAGGGGATGGTCTGGTTAATACAGCACTGTGCCATGCCAGGGGATGGTCTGGTTAATATAGCACTGTGTCATGCCAGGGGATGGTCTGGTTAACATAGCACTGTGCCATGCCAGGGGATGGTCTGGTTAATATAGCACTGTGCCATGCCAGGGGATGGTCTGGTTAATATAGCACTGTGCCATGCCAGGGGATGGTCTGGTTAATATAGCACTGTGCCATGCCAGGGGATGGTCTGGTTAATACAGCACTGTGCCATGCCAGGGGATGGTCTGGTTAATATAGCACTGTGTCATGCCAGGGGATGGTCTGGTTAATATAGCACTGTGCCATGCCAGGGGATGGTCTGGTTAATATAGCACTGTGCCATGCCAGGGGATGGTCTGGTTAATACAGCACTGTGCCAGGGGATGGTCTGGTTAATATAGCACTGTGCCAGGGGATGGTCTGGTTAATACAGCACTGTGCCATGCCAGGGGATGGTCTGGTTAATATAGCACTGTGCCAGGGGATGGTCTGGTTAATATAGCACTGTGCCATGCCAGGGGATGGTCTGGTTAATACAGCACTGTGCCAGGGGATGGTCTGGTTAATATAGCACTGTGCCAGGGGATGGTCTGGTTAATACAGCACTGTGCCATGCCAGGGGATGTTCTGGTTAATATAGCACTGTGCCAGGGGATGGTCTGGTTAATATAGCACTGTGCCAGGGGATGGTCTGGTTAATATAGCACTGTGCCATGCCAGGGGATGGTCTGGTTAATATAGCACTGTGCCATGCCAGGGGATGGTCTGGTTAATATAGCACTGTGTCATGCCAGGGGATGGTCTGGTTAATATAGCACTGTGCCATGCCAGGGGATGGTCTGGTTAATATAACACTGTGTCATGCTAGGGGATGGTCTGGTTAATATAGCACTGTGCCATGCCAGGGGATGGTCTGGTTAATATAGCACTGTGCCATGCCAGGGGATGGTCTGGTTAATATAGCACTGTGTCATGCCAGGGGATTGTCTGGTTAATATAGCACTGTGCCATGCCAGGGGAGGGTCTGGTTAATATAGCACTGTGCCATGCCAGGGGATGGTCTGGTTAATATAGCACTGTGCCATGCCAGGGGATGGTCTGGTTAATATAGCACTGTGCCATGCCAGGGGATGGTCTGGTTAATATAGCACTGTGCCATGCCAGGGGATGGTCTGGTTAATATAGCACTGTGCCATGCCAGGGGATGGTCTGGTTAATATAGCACTGTGCCATGCCAGGGGAGGGTCTGGTTAATATAGCACTGTGCCATGCCAGGGGATGGTCTGGTTAATATAGCACTGTGTCATGCCAGGGGATGGTCTGGTTAATATAGCACTGTGCCATGCCAGGGGATGGCCTGGTTAATATAGCACTGTGCCATGCCAGGGGATGGTCTGGTTAATACAGCACTGTGCCATGCCAGGGGATGGTCTGGTTAATACAGCCCAGTGCCATGCCAGGGGATGGTCTGGTTAATACAGCCCAGTGCCATGCCACGGGATGGTCTGGTTAATATAGCACTGTGCCATGCCAGGGGATGGTCTGGTTAATATAGCACTGTGCCATGCCAGGGGATGGTCTGGTTAATATAGCACTGTGCCATGCCAGGGGATGGTCTGGTTAATATAGCACTGTGCCAGGGGATGGCCTGTGTGGAAGATGAGGTTGCTGATGTTCCCATTTTTTATAATAGTCAGCAAAACGTGTCTCTTGATTTTCCATAAGGAGCTTCATTTTGTGATCTTTTCTTGCCTTATCATTCTTTACATACACAGGGTACTGTATTTAATTACCTCTGAACAGCTGGAGGCAACTTCTAAGGCCTCTCCATTTGGTTGGAGTAGCCTGTTTGACTCTCCTGCCATTGTTGGGCTAAAGGACTTTGACACCTCTCACTTGACACGTCAATGCTAATTGAAGTTGTATCAAGCTTGGCAGCCTTGATTTAGCATTCAGTTCTTATCACGTAATGTCATGTATTTTTCTTCTTGGCTTTAGGAAATAAAATATAGCTTCAGACTAAACATTACTCACTCAGGTCCAGGTTGGATGGTGTTTTCAGGTTTCTGTTGTTTTCCAGAGTATTTGCTGTATAGTTTTGGAATAATAATATTTCGTAGTTGTAAGCCTTCCAGGTAATTCCGTCCAAAATCAGGTTGTAGGTTTTGATTTGGAGTGAAGGTTATGTTGTAGAGGGTAGTATCCTGTATATGTCCTGGTGACATAGTGAAGGTTATGTTGTAGAGGGTAGCATCCTGTATATGTCCTGGTGACATAGTGAAGGTTATGTTGTAGAGGGTAGCATCCTGTATATGTCCTGGTGACATAGTGAAGGTTATGTTGTAGAGGGTAGTATCCTGTATATGTCCTGGTGACATAGTGAAGGTTATGTTGTAGAGGGTAGTATCCTGTATATGTCCTGGTGACATAGTGTTGTAGAGGGTAGTATCCTGTATATGTCCTGGTGACATAGTGAAGGTTATGTTGTAGAGGGTAGCATCCTGTATATGTTCCTGACAAAAAAAATCAAAGTGTATCTAACTCTAAATCTATCTTTTTTTAAGAACATGTTAGTCACTGCCAGGCCAGTTTGAGCAACACAGAGGTGCTTGTATTGGACAATGCATTTGTCTTGCACTGTTAACATGTTTGACCCGACAGGACCCAGACAGCTACATCTAAACAGAGCCAGAGAACAATACCCAACAACACAGCTGCTGCTACTACTAAGATGGCCTGAACTTTGACCTGTGACACATCCTGACTAGTCCAAATGTCCTTCAGTACCCCGGGGAAAGGCTGTAGTTGAGGTTAAAAAAAACTGAAGAGGAAGGGGGGGAGAGGAGAATGGATGATAATGAAGGAGCAAGAGAGAGACAGAGGGAGAGAAAGAGAGAGAGCAGAATGAGGGAGAGGAGAGAGAGCAGAACGAGGGAGAGGAGAGAGAGCAGAATGAGGGAGAGGGGAGAGAGCAGAATGAGGGAGAGGAGAGAGGAGAACGAGGGAGAGGAGAGAGAGCAGAATGAGGGAGAGGAGAGAGCAGAACGAGGGAGAGGAGAGAGCAGAACGAGGGAGAGGAGAGAGCAGAACGAGGGAGAGGAGAGAGAGCAGAATGAGGGAGAGGAGAGAGGAGAACGAGGGAGAAGAGAGAGAGCAGAACGAGGGAGAGAAGGAGAGAGAGCAGAATGAGGGAGAGGAGAGAGAGCAGAATGAGTGAGAGGAGAGAGGAGAACGAGGGAGAGGAGAGAGCAGAATGAGGGAGAGGAGAGAGCAGAACAAGGGAGAGGAGAGAGAGCAGAATGAGGGAGAGGAGAGAGGAGAACGAGTGAGAAGAGAGAGCAGAACGAGGGAGAGAAGGAGAGAGAGCAGAATGAGGGAGAGGAGAGAGGAGAACGAGGGAGAGGAGAGAGGAGAACGAGGGAGAGGAGAGAGAGCAGAACGAGGGAGAAGAGAGAGAGCAGAACGAGGGAGAAGAGAGAGAGCAGAATGAGGGAGAGAAGCAGAGAGAGCAGAATGAGGGAGAGGAGAGAGGAGAACGAGGGAGAGGAGAACGAGGGAAAGGAGAGAGAGCAGAACGAGGGAGAAGAGTGCAGCACACGACTCGACACTGAGTCCACCAGCAGGACAGAAAGTCTCAGTCGGAGCTGCCCTTCCTTCCTGTCAACGTTGTGATCCCCGAGACAGGAGACCATTTACACAGAGACACATCACACCCTACACACAGGCACTACACAGTCACACACAAGCAGAGACATTAACATGACACAGGCACAGAAGAGGGGCTGTGGACAGGATACAGATGAGACAGAAGACAGGCTTCATACAGAAACAGGACACTTGATATTTTCAGACCAGACATGTCACCGGGGAGGGGACGCAACAGTCTCTATATAGATTAACCAACATATTATTCTGATATGGCCTCAGTCTTTCCTGCCCAGTAATGTGGGTCAACTAACAGGAGATTCCTTGTGTCACAAGAGACTTCTTCCACAGCGCTGAACATGACATGAGCAATTTCCTTCTCATGGCCTTATATCTGAACATTTTCAGAAATCTATTCACTGAGGAGGGTCAAAAGGAGGTTATCATTATTATGTAGGGATATTATCTCCAGATCGCTCTTGCTTAAAATGCACATGTCTGTGTACTGTACATGAACACACATCAGGAAAACATCAGGTTTCAGTGAAAACAAGAGTCTGATGAGTGATGACTCAATCTGGTGTTGCAAATCAACAGAGTGTTGGTATCTGTGATGGTTTTGTTACATTGACTATCACAATACTTACTTCCTGTGGTGCCGGTGAGAGAGATAACCAAGGCTTTGTCGAGATACTCTGGTATCCTTGGGTGGGGTTTACTACAAGGCTTAGCTGTGACAGTTAATCACACTACACACCCACACCCTTGAGAAGATGCAGTGCCATTTTTTCATTTAAAACATGTCTATAAAGGACAATATTTATTGTGACATAATGAACCTCAGGAGGCTGAACAAATTTGGCTTGTCACCAAAAACCCTGACAAACTTTTACAGTTGCACAACCGAGAGCATCCTGTCTTGCAGTATCACAGCCTGGTACAGAAACTGAACCACCCTCAACCGCAAGGCTCTCCAGAGGGTAGTGCGGGCTGCAAAACACATCACCGGGGGCAAACTACCTGCCCTCCATGACACCTATAGCATCCGATGTCACAGGAAGGCCAAAAAGATCAAAGGACAACAACCACCCGAGCCACTGCCTGTTCACCCCGCTATCATCCAGAAGGCGAGGTCAGTACAGGTGCATCAAAGCAGGGACCGAGAGACTGAAAAACAGCATCTATCTCAAGACCATCAGACTGTTAAACAGCCATCAGTAACTCAGAGAGGCTGCTGCCTACATGGAGACCCAAACACTGGCCATTTTATTAACGGTATCACTAGCCAGTTTAAATAATGGCACTTTAATAATGCTTACTTATCTTACATTACTCATATCATATGTGTATACTGTATTGAGACCCAATCACTGAACCCTTTAATACATGGATCACTAGTCACTTTAAAGAATGCCACTTTAATAATGTTTACATATCTTACATTACACATATATATATATATATATATATATATATATATATATATATATATATATATATATCACACACACTGTATTTTATACCATCTACTGCACCTTGCCTATGCCGCTCGGCCATCGCTCATCCATATATTTATATGTACATATTCTCATTCACCCCTTTAGATGTGTGTACAAGGTAGTTGTTAGATTACTTGTTAGATATTACTGCACTGTTGGAACTAGAAGCACAAGCATTTCGCTACACTCGCATTAACATCTGCTAACCATGTGTATGTGACCAATTACATTTTTATTTGAATCATCCTGGCCTTCACTGACATCAGACTTACATCATCAGAATTAAGAGATTTCTGTTGTTAGAAGTTAAGAGGGAAAAATGTATTCATTTTGTGACTGTATGGATTCTACAAGGCGTCGTATCAAGGGACCTAAGGTACGCCAGGAAAACATTCCCCACACCAGTACACCACCACCACCTGCCTGTACCGTAGACATCAGGCAGGATGGGGCCATGGTCTCATGCTACTTACACCAAATCCTGACTCTGCCATCAGCATGACACAACGGGAACTGGGATTCGTCAGACCACGCACTGTTTTTGCATTCGTCAATTGTCCAGTGTTGGTGATTTCGTGCTCACTGGAGCCGGTTCCGTGACAGGGATCGACGGGTTGTGCGATCCGAGATACCGTTCTGGACACCACTGTTGTGCCGCGCCGTTATTTGTCTGTTCTTGGCACGCCATTCTCCTTCGACGTCTCTCATCAACGAGCTGTTTAAACAAACAGGACTGCTGCTGACTGGATGCTTTTTGTTTGCAGAACCATTCTCTGTAAAGCCTAGACACTGTCATACATGAAAAGCCCAGGAGGGCGGCTGTTTGTGAGATACTGGATTCAGCACGCCTGGCACTGACGATCATACCGCGCTCAGTCACTTAGGTGACTCGTTTTGCCCATTCTAATGTTCAATCAAACAGTAACTGAATGTCTCGATGCCTGTCTGCCTGCTTTATATAGCAAGCCACGGTCACGTGACAAACTGTCTGTAGGATTAATCCATTTTCGTGAACTGGGTGGTGTACCTAATAAACTGTACGATGAGTGTATATAGTACTAAGATTACCATTGTGTTGGATACAACAGCAGAGTCCCATCATTTCCACTGGCAGCGAAGGGAAGAAAGAGATGGACAATGACTCTCTACATCAACACCAGGTCCTCACAGCTCCCACCACCAGATACAGGCAGGAGGATATCTGTGTTTCTGATGAATTAGTGGACTCCAATATAGAGGACAACGGATTAAAACCTAGCGTCTCTCCTGCTGTGAGAAGACACAAACAGACTTATTACAGCCAGTCAGACTGACAGAATAGGGGAATATGCTAAGTACTATGTATGTGAAGTGTATGATGATAAGGGCAATGTATGTACTACAGTATGTTGAGTGTGTAGTGTACAGACTATTTCATATACAGCAGTAGCGTGTCTGAGAACATTTTCCTGCTTGGGACATTAAAGTGAATCCTATCCAGACCCACATTCTCTCAATAAACTCACTTTACAGATTTGAACTGTCATTCAAAACTGTAACACACACACACACACACACACACACACACACACACACACACACACACACACACACACACACACTTGAAGAAGGCTGCATTTCTCTTTGTAGTTGCTCTCTTTCACAAGGAAGTGAATTTAACCTGCGAACAGCTATTTACTAAAGAGATGTTACATAAACGGCTCTCTGGAGAAGCTCTGATGATGAACAAGTGAATGTGATACCGCTCTCCTCACCAACCCCCCCCCCCCCCCCCATGTAGCCCAGAGACACAATCACCCCCCCCCCCATGTAGCCCAGAGACACCATCACCCCCCCCCCCATGTAGCCCAGAGACACCATCACCCCCCCCCCATGTAGCCCAGAGACACAATCACACCCCCCCCCCCCCCATGTAGTCCAGAGACACAATCACACCCCCCCCCCATGTAGCCCAGAGACACAATCACCCCCCCCCAATGTAGCCCAGAGACACAATCACCCCCCCCCCATGTAGCCCAGAGACACAATCACCCCCCCCCCAATGTAGCCCAGAGACACAATCACCCCCCCCCAATGTAGCCCAGAGACACAATCACTCCCCCCCATGTAGCCCAGAGACACAATCACCCCCCCCCCCCCATGTAGCCCAGAGACACAATCACCCCCCCCATGTAGCCCAGAGACACAATCACCCCCCCCCCATGTAGCCCAGAGACACAATCACTCCCCCCCATGTAGCCCAGAGACACAATCACCCCCCCCCCCATGTAGCCCAGAGACACAATCACACCCCCCCCCCCCCATGTAGCCCAGAGACACGATCATCCTCACAGTAGGCTCCTAAAGGTGATGTACACTCACATACTAACTGCACCCTTCACGTAGGAAGAGGCTTATGCCTACATTACACAGTATCTGACCAATGGAACAAGCCCTCAAAATGAACACTTGATTAGTCTCAACTCAGTCGTATACAGTATTAGCATACTTCCTGTCTGTAAGACAGTTCTGACATGTTATAATGACCAGTAACAGTCATACTCTTACTGCAGAACATCGAGAGCAAAGCCATAACAATGTTAGTATTGCACAAACGTTGATGTGACCAACCATAACCATTAACATGACTGCAAAAACAGGAAATGGCCTATTTTCCACACACTGAAGACTCGTCAGTCACATGGCAGAGTTTCTCAGGCTCTTTTGGGCTCACCCTGCTGCAACACATAGTAGAGGGATGAAGACATCACAACACAGAGAGAAAAGGTAAAGGAGGTCAAAAGATGAAGAGAGGGAAAATGAGAGGATGAGGGAGGAACAAAAAAAAGGGAAAATAAAATGGTGGGAAGGGAGGTGGAGGGAGAAGGATGGAGGAGCAGGGAGGTGGATTCAGGACATGTCATGACATGTTAGTGAGAATGCTGAGGGGCGGGGCAATGCCAGGAATGGAGTCACATGACCAAGCAGGCCCCAGGCGGAAGCCACGCAACCTGGAAGGCATGATGGGAAGTCCTCATACCAGAGCATCCATTAGATGGGCGGAAGCACACACACAGGTTTGTATTGCTATCCTTGTGGGGACCAAATAATTGATTCCCATCAAAATCACATTTTCCCTAACCCCTAAACTATACCTAACCCTAAAATAGTATTTTTCCTCGTGGGGACCGGCAAAATGTACCCACTTTTTTGTTTGTTTTACTAGGACTTCTGGTACCCACAAGGATTGTTTCTCACACACACACACACACACACACACACACACACACACCTGAAAGAAGATAGAGAGCACATGACGTAACAGATACCATTTCCTCACAGACTGGAAACTGATCGCAAACAGCCAACTCTCATTCACAGACTGGAAACTGATCCCAAACAGCCACAACTCTCATTCACAGACTGGAAACTGATCCCAAACAGCCACAACTCTCATTCACAGACTGGAAACTGATCCCAAACAGCCACAACTCTCATTCACAGACTGGAAACTGATCCCAAACAGCCACAACTCTCATTCACAGACTGGAAACTGATCGCAAACAGCCACAACTCTCATTCACAGACTGGAAACTGATCCCAAACAGCCAACTCTCATTCACAGACTGGAAACTGATCCCAAACAGCCACAACTCTCATTCACAGACTGGAAACTGATCCCAAACAGCCAACTCTCACTCACAGACTGGAAACTGATCCCAAACAGCCAACTCTCATTCACAGACTGGAAACTGATCCCAAACAGCCAACTCTCATTCACAGACTGGAAACTGATCCCAAACAGCCAAGTCTCATTCACAGACTTGACATGTAAACACACACACACTCACAAAAACAAACACACACAGCAGCTAAAGGCAGGAAGGAACTTGTTTTGGCAATGTTCTCAACAGCACTCCTTCTCATAAATCTCACAGCAGAGATACTACTCTGTCATTTAAGTGAGAAACCACACCCTGGCTTCCATGATTGCACTTGCAGCCTGCCTAGAAGCAGAACAGCAGCAGTAAAGGGAAAGAGAGAATGCCTGATTTTCATAAAAGACACATGATCAGTCCAGTTATCAGATATGTCACCAAGGATTTACATGATCTGCTCAGTTCTTATAGAAACTGTAATGGTACTGTGGAACCACATAGCACAGTAGTCTGTCAGAATCTATATCACTGGGTTAGATCCAGGGCGTACTGTAACAACCATATCACTGTGTTAGATCCAGGGCGTACTATAACAACCATATCACTGGGTTAGATCCAGGGCGTACTGTAACAACTCTATATCACTGGGTTAGATCCAGGGCGTACTGTAACAACTCTATATCACTGGGTTAGATCCAGGGCGTACTGTAACAACTCTATATCTCTGGGTTAGATCCAGGGCGTACTGTAACAACCATATCACTGGGTTAGATCCAGGGCGTACTGTAACAACCATATCACTGGGTTAGAGCCAGGGCGTACTGTAACAACCATATCACTGGGTTAGATCCAGGGCGTACTGTAACAACCATATCACTGGGTTAGATCCAGGGCGTACTGTAACAACCATATCACTGGGTTAGATCCAGGGCCTACTGTAACAACCATATCACTGGGTTAGATCCAGGGCGTACTGTAACAACTATATCACTGGGTTAGATCCAGGGCGTACTGTAACAACCATATCACTGGGTTAGATCCAGGGCGTACTGTAACAACCATATCACTGGGTTAGATCCAGGGCGTACTGTAACAACCATATCACTGGGTTAGATCCAGGGCGTACTGTAACAACCATATCACTGGGTTAGATCCAGGGCGTACTGTAACAACCATATCACTGGGTTAGATCCAGGGCGTACTGTAACAACCATATCACTGGGTTAGATCCAGGGCGTACTGTAACAACCATATCACTGGGTTAGATCCAGGGCGTACTGTAACAACCATATCACTGGGTTAGATCCAGGGCGTGGTGTAACAACTATACTGCTGGGTTTGACTCTCTGCCCAGAATAATTCATCTTGAGATACTGGGCTATGATAGGGTGGTGTCTCAGTTCTGTTTAGACAAGTCTCTCTATGTCATTGATTCCGCTATCTATCCAACTCCCTCTCCCTTGTCTGGAAAATGCCGGTTTCCAGCTCTCTCTCCCTCCCTCCTTCAAATCAGTCCTTTCTTTATCTACTTGATCACACTCATAATATGCTACTACCTCTCTCCTTCCCTCTCTCTCCTTCCCTCTCTCTCTCTCTCAGCAGTAAGTGTAGGCCGTGTGCCTCAGACATGTCTTGACAGTAAAGATGGAGGAATGGGAAAAATGAGTGATTCTGGGGCATTCCGACAAAGTCCCCCTCCTTTAGGTCTGAACTGGAACACTGATCCCTGGGCAGAACCGGGACTGGAACACTGATCCCTGGGCAGAACCCGATTAGAGTCAAGTTGCTCCTCAGAGGCTGATCCGAAGTCAGTTTTGCATTTCTCCCCCTAATAGTAAAGGTCGGGATTTGGTAATGGGTAAGATGATCCTAGAGCAACTTCTATCATTATGACCCACTTAAACCCTTTTTGATTTTCTGATGACCCATCAAATTCTAGCCACAACTCAGTCCTGAGATGAGTCTCTGACCCAATAAGAGCTAGCCATGATCCACCCACCGTTTGGGAACATCTGTCTAAGCCCATTCTCCACTACCTCTCAACTCGGCTCCAATGGGCTTTAGTGCTTTCACTATTCCGTTCAAAGTACAATTACACAGCCGAATGAGATGGTTATAAGACTGTGGTGATTAAGAAATGATTAGGAAATTAAAACAGCAATCTGAAGAAACTCACTGCCGAGAGGCTACAGCGCCCTGAGGAGAGGAATAACTACAGCCCGGCGCCCTGAGGAGAGGAATAACTACAGCCCGGCGCCACTACAGCCCGGCGCCCTGGGAGAGGAATAACTACAGCCCGGCGCCCTGGGGAGAGGAATAACTACAGCCCGGCGCCCTGGGGAGAGGAATAACTACAGCCCGGCGCCCTGAGGAGAGGAATAACTACAGCCCGGCGCCCTGAGGAGAGGAATAACTACAGCCCGGCGCCCTGAGGAGAGGAATAACTACAGCCCGGCGCCCTGAGGAGAGGAATAACTACAGCCCGGCGCCCTGAGGAGAGGAATAACTACAGCCCGGCGCCCTGGGAGAGGAATAACTACAGCCCGGCGCCCTGGGGAGAGGAATAACTACAGCCCGGCGCCCTGAGGAGAGGAATAACTACAGCCCGGCGCCCTGGGGAGAGGAATAACTACAGCCCGGCGCCCTGGGGAGAGGAATAACTACAGCCCGGCGCCCTGAGGAGAGGAATAACTACAGCCCGGCGCCCTGGGGAGAGGAATAACTACAGCCCGGCGCCCTGGGGAGCGGGATAACTACAGCCCGGCGCCCTGGGGAGAGGAATAACTACAGCCCGGCGCCCTGAGGAGAGGAATAACTATCTGTGTGTTTGTCTTATGAGAGGGTGGGACTGTGTGTTTGTCTTATGTGAGGGTGGGACTGTGTGTTTGTCTTATGTGAGGGTGGGACGTGTGTGTGTGTGTGTGTGTTTCACAGAGTGTAAAATAACAATCCTAGTATGTGTGTTCTCACCCCAAGCAAGACTAACAGCAGAGGCATGGGTCCAGCACTGAAATGGCTGTCACTCAGGAAATGAACCCCCCCCCTCAACTATACCAAAATCAGGGTAAATCAAAGCTTAAATATTGAAAGAAGCACACTGTGAAGATATACATTTAATGTATCTTTTCCAATTAGGAATGTCAGGTAACTTACAGACAGACAGAACAGACAGACAGAACAGACAGAAAGAGTGAAAGCGAAAGAGAGAAAGATCAGTGTGCTAACTGCACCACTACAAAACAAACCCAGAAGAAATCTCACAATAAAATGTCCATGTAGGTTTCATTTTAAACGTAGCTAGAACCTCGTAATGACAACAGACACACGAACACACACTGGACATTGGCCTCAGCATAATGCCACACACAACCTCAAAATAACCCAGCGACGTCCAGAGACAAAGAGCAACCTCTAATTCCATGTAAAACTAGAACTGCCAAATACGTCTCTCTGCAACAGATGAAACATCTCTAGACACAGATCTAGGAACAGATTTCCCTCCCCGTCATGTTGAAAGGGGATATCCCCTCGACCAGTTATCGGTTTCCGGGTCACGGAGGAGAAGACGAAAGAAAGGCTGTGGAGGACAGACTTTTGCTCAAATGAGAAAAGGCCATTGGCTAATCAAAGAGCATGACAGGACCAGGGAAGGAGAAATTCAAACCATACTACTACCATATTGCTCTAAGACAACATGGTCAGGACAATGGCAAGGCCTATACACGACATCTATGTACGGCCTAGAAGAGAGGAACTTATCACTAGAGACTGACCTCCAGCTACAGAACAAGCCCCAGGCTAAGGACACACTAGGCCACTCAAACCCCATGTCCCCCTAACCATGGCAACCACGTCACATGACCACCTCCCATGACCAGTAGGCCAATGACAATGCAAGAGTGTGTAAACCTCATGACCACTTCCTGATGGCTGAAAAGTCTAAACAAACACAGGGTCCATACAGTGGGGAAGGGCGCTCAGGATGTTAGACAACAACAACAAAAAGTACTGTGTAGAATCTGCCCCACTTCACATTATATGACAGCAGAAGACAATGTAGTGACTTGGTTGTTAAAAGGCAGAGTACTTAAGGCTACACACCGTTAAGGTATGCTAATGTTACATTAGTATCTATAACGTCCCAGTTCCAAAAACTAAAATACATTTTCTACCCTAGACGGCTCTGAGCTGTTCATACACTCAACAGAACCCTGTTCAGTAACGATGAGAGGAAGTGAAACGTTCACCCTCTGCTTTCTACAGGAAGAGAAGAATGAATAAAAGAGAAAACAGGAAGTCTCGACTACACACAGTCTAGCCCTCGCCTCTCTAAAAGGGTACATTCTTCTGCTATCAGATGTTTACACCATAGCAGGGGGTTGACGTGAGGCAGCGCAGAG
>NC_138310.1:87122483-87129983 GCF_965601325.2 Salmo salar
GTGCATGCACACACACACAAATATGTACACACACATAGTTATACACACACATACACACTCGTATCCAGAGGTGCATGCACACACACACAAATATGTACACACACATAGTTATACACACACATACACACTCGTATCCAGAGGTGCATGCACACACACACAAATATGTACACACACATAGTTATACACACACATACACACTCGTATCCAGAGGTGCATGCACACACACACAAATATGTACACACACATAGTTATACACACACATACACACTCGTATCCAGAGGTGCATGCACACACACACAAATATGTACACACACATAGTTATACACACACATAGTTATACACACACATAGTTATACACACACATACACACTCGTATCCAGAGGTGCATGCACACACACACGACCAATCTTCTTCTTGTTTCCCCTTGATCCAGATCACACCGCGCTGCAGTGGGCCAGATCACACCGCGCTGCAGTGGGCCAGATCCCACCGCGCTGCAGTGGGCCAGATCCCACCGCGCTGCAGTGGGCCAGATCACACCGCGCTGCAGTGGGCCAGATCCCACCGCGCTGCAGTGGGCCAGATCACACCGCGCTGCAGTGGGCCAGATCCCACCGCGCTGCAGTGGGCCAGATCACACCGCGCTGCAGTGGGCCAGATCACACCGCGCTGCAGTGGGCCAGATCCCACCGCGCTGCAGTCGGCCAGATCCCACCGCGCTGCAGTGGGCCAGATCACACCGCGCTGCAGTCGGCCAGATCACACCGCGCTGCAGTGGGCCAGATCCCACTGCGCTGCAGTCGGCCAGATCCCACCGCGCTGCAGTCGGCCAGATCACACCGCGCTGCAGTCGGCCAGATCACACCGCGCTGCAGTCGGCCAGATCCCACCGCGCTGCAGTCGGCCAGATCCCACCGCGCTGCAGTCGGCCAGATCCCACCGCGCTGCAGTCGGCCAGATCACACCGCGCTGCAGTCGGCCAGATCCCACCGCGTGACACCGCGCTGCAGTCGGCCAGATCCCACCGCGTGACACCGCGCTGCAGTCGGCCAGATCAGGGCAGGATAATGCCTGTTGGTAAACACCCCTCTAGCTCAGCCTCACTGTCCAACACATCTCCATTATTCCCACCTTCACTGCATAGTGACACCCAGACACTAGGCTGGGAGGCACTGGAACTCCCTCTCACTGGACACTTAACCTTCAGTGTTACCTTTGACCTCATTTCTACATTCTATCACTGATTAGACAGTATTGAAATAACACCATTTACAAACCCTTTTATACATTTTAGCTGTGACTGCCCCACTGCTAACCTAGAGAGAGAGAGCAGACTGCCCCACTGCTAACCTAGAGAGAGAGAGCAGACTGCCCCACTGCTAACCTAGAGAGAGAGAGCAGACTGCCCCACTGCTAACCTAGAGAGAGAGAGCAGACTGCCCCACTGCTAACCTAGAGAGAGAGAGCAGACTGCTCCACTGGTAACCTAGAGAGAGAGAGCAGACTGCTCCACTGGTAACCTAGAGAGAGAGAGCAGACTGCCCCACTGCTAACCTAGAGAGAGCAGACTGCCCCACTGCTAACCTAGAGAGAGAGAGCAGACTGCTCACTGGTAACCTAGAGAGAGAGAGCAGACTGCTCCACTGGTAACCTAGAGAGAGCAGACTGCTCCACTGGTAACCTAGAGAGAGCAGACTGCTCCACTGCTAACCTAGAGAGAGCAGACTGCCCCACTGGTAACCTAGAGAGAGCAGACTGCCCCACTGGTAACCTAGAGAGAGCAGACTGCCCCACTGGTAACCTAGAGAGAGAGAGCAGACTGCCCCACTGCTAACCTAGAGAGAGCAGACTGCCCCACTGGTAACCTAGAGAGAGCAGACTGCCCCACTGGTAACCTAGAGAGAGAGAGCAGACTGCCCCACTGCTAACCTAGAGAGAGCAGACTGCCCCACTGCTAACCTAGAGAGAGCAGACTGCCCCACTGGTAACCTAGAGAGAGAGAGCAGACTGCCCCACTGCTAACCTAGAGAGAGAGAGCAGACTGCCCCACTGCTAACCTAGAGAGAGAGAGCAGACTGCCCCACTGCTAACCTAGAGAGAGAGAGCAGACTGCCCCACTGCTAACCTAGAGAGAGCAGACTGCCCCACTGCTAACCTAGAGAGAGCAGACTGCCCCACTGCTAACCTAGAGAAAGAGAGCAGACTGCCCCACTGGTAACCTAGAGAGAGAGAGCAGACTGCCCCACTGGTAACCTAGAGAGAGCAGACTGCCCCACTGCTAACCTAGAGAGAGCAGACTGCCCCACTGCTAACCTAGAGAGAGCAGACTGCTCCACTGCTAACCTAGAGAGAGCAGACTGCCCCACTGGTAACCTAGAGAGAGAGAGCAGACTGCCCCACTGGTAACCTAGAGAGAGAGAGCAGACTGCCCCACTGGTAACCTAGAGAGAGAGAGCAGACTGCCCCACTGGTAACCTAGAGAGAGCAGACTGCCCCACTGCTAACCTAGAGAGAGCAGACTGCCCCACTGCTAACCTAGAGAGAGCAGACTGCCCCACTGGTAACCTAGAGAGAGCAGACTGCCCCACTGGTAACCTAGAGAGAGAGAGCAGACTGCCCCACTGCTAACCTAGAGAGAGCAGACTGCCCCACTGGTAACCTAGAGAGAGAGAGCAGACTGCCCCACTGCTAACCTAGAGAGAGAGAGCAGTCTGCCCCACTGGTAACCTAGAGAGAGAGAGCAGACTGCTCCACTGGTAACCTAGAGAGAGCAGACTGCCCCACTGCTAACCTAGAGAGAGCAGACTGCCCCACTGGTAACCTAGAGAGAGCAGACTGCCCCACTGGTAACCTAGAGAGAGAGAGCAGACTGCTCCACTGCTAACCTAGAGAGAGCAGACTGCCCCACTGCTAACCTAGAGAGAGAGAGCAGACTGCCCCACTGCTAACCTAGAGAGAGCAGACTGCCCCACTGCTAACCTAGAGAGAGAGAGCAGACTGCCCCACTGCTAACCTAGAGAGAGAGAGCAGACTGCCCCACTGCTAACCTAGAGAGAGCAGACTGCCCCACTGCTAACCTAGAGAGAGAGAGCAGACTGCCCCACTGCTAACCTAGAGAGAGAGAGCAGACTGCCCCACTGCTAACCTAGAGAGAGCAGACTGCCCCACTGGTAACCTAGAGAGAGAGAGCAGACTGCCCCACTGGTAACCTAGAGAGAGAGAGCAGACTGCCCCACTGCTAACCTAGAGAGAGAGAGCAGACTGCCCCACTGGTAACCTAGAGAGAGCAGACTGCCCCACTGCTAACCTAGAGAGAGCAGACTGCCCCACTGCTAACCTAGAGAGAGCAGACTGCCCCACTGGTAACCTAGAGAGAGAGAGCAGACTGCCCCACTGGTAACCTAGAGAGAGAGAGCAGACTGCCCCACTGGTAACCTAGAGAGAGCAGTCTGCCCCACTGGTAACCTAGAGAGAGCAGACTGCCCCACTGGTAACCTAGAGAGAGAGAGCAGACTGCCCCACTGGTAACCTAGAGAGAGAGAGCAGACTGCCCCACTGGTAACCTAGAGAGAGAGAGCAGACTGCCCCACTGGTAACCTAGAGAGAGCAGTCTGCCCCACTGGTAACCTAGAGAGAGCAGACTGCCCCACTGGTAACCTAGAGAGAGCAGACTGCCCCACTGGTAACCTAGAGAGAGCAGTCTGCCCCACTGGTAACCTAGAGAGAGCAGACTGCTCCACTGCTAACCTAGAGAGAGCAGACTGCCCCACTGCTAACCTAGAGAGAGAGAGCAGACTGCCCCACTGGTAACCTAAGAGAGAGCAGACTGCCCCACTGGTAACCTAGAGAGAGCAGACTGCCCCACTGGTAACCTAGAGAGAGCAGACTGCCCCACTGGTAACCTAGAGAGAGAGAGCAGACTGCCCCACTGCTAACCTAGAGAGAGAGAGCAGACTGCCCCACTGCTAACCTAGAGAGAGAGAGCAGACTGCCCCACTGCTAACCTAGAGAGAGCAGACTGCCCCACTGCTAACCTAGAGAGAGAGAGCAGACTGCCCCACTGGTAACCTAGAGAGAGAGAGCAGACTGCCCCACTGCTAACCTAGAGAGAGAGAGCAGACTGCCCCACTGGTAACCTAGAGAGAGCAGACTGCCCCACTGCTAACCTAGAGAGAGCAGACTGCCCCACTGCTAACCTAGAGAGAGCAGACTGCCCCACTGGTAACCTAGAGAGAGAGAGCAGACTGCCCCACTGGTAACCTAGAGAGAGAGAGCAGACTGCCCCACTGGTAACCTAGGAAGAGAGCAGTCTGCCCCACTGGTAACCTAGAGAGAGCAGACTGCCCCACTGGTAACCTAGAGAGAGAGAGCAGACTGCCCCACTGGTAACCTAGAGAGAGAGAGCAGACTGCCCCACTGGTAACCTAGAGAGAGAGAGCAGACTGCCCCACTGGTAACCTAGAGAGAGCAGTCTGCCCCACTGGTAACCTAGAGAGAGCAGACTGCCCCACTGGTAACCTAGAGAGAGCAGACTGCCCCACTGGTAACCTAGAGAGAGCAGTCTGCCCCACTGGTAACCTAGAGAGAGCAGACTGCTCCACTGCTAACCTAGAGAGAGCAGACTGCCCCACTGGTAACCTAGAGAGAGAGAGCAGACTGCCCCACTGGTAACCTAGAGAGAGCAGACTGCCCCACTGGTAACCTAGAGAGAGCAGACTGCCCCACTGGTAACCTAGAGAGAGCAGACTGCCCCACTGGTAACCTAGAGAGAGCAGACTGCCCCACTGGTAACCTAGAGAGAGAGAGCAGACTGCCCCACTGGTAACCTAGAGAGAGCAGACTGCCCCACTGGTAACCTAGAGAGAGAGAGCAGACTGCCCCACTGGTAACCTAGAGAGAGAGAGCAGACTGCCCCACTGCTAACCTAGAGAGAGAGAGCAGTCTGCCCCACTGGTAACCTAGAGAGAGAGAGCAGACTGCTCCACTGGTAACCTAGAGAGAGCAGACTGCCCCACTGGTAACCTAGAGAGAGCAGTCTGCCCCACTGGTAACCTAGAGAGAGCAGACTGCCCCACTGGTAACCTAGAGAGAGCAGACTGCCCCACTGCTAACCTAGAGAGAGCAGTCTGCCCCACTGCTAACCTAGCGAGAGCAGACTGCCCCACTGGTAACCTAGAGAGAGCAGACTGCCCCACTGGTAACCTACAGAGAGCAGACTGCCCCACTGCTAACCTAGAGAGAGCAGACTGCCCCACTGCTAACCTAGAGAGAGCAGACTGCCTCACTGGTAACCTAGAGAGAGCAGTCTGCCCCACTGGTAACCTAGAGAGAGCAGACTGCCCCACTGGTAACCTACAGAGAGCAGTCTGCTCCATAGTGGATTTGATTTACCTGATAGAGAATTGAAACAACACGTACAAAGAGAGAAAACAAGAATGTGTCTTAAAAAAATGCAATTTGTATTAAAAGTATTTTGAAAACAAAACAGACAGCTGTTAAAAGGCTGGTCTGAAATTAAACTTACAATCAGGTTAGATTTTTCAATGGTACATCACATTTTGTTTTAAAAACAAACAGAATTCATTTGATTAAAGTGGTCTGGAAGAAGCGTTTGGTGTGGTTAAGTCAAGTGGCTCCAGTACCTGTGGATTTCATTTTACATTTGGCCAAACCCATGAGAGAAATTGCAACAAAAAACCTTAGTTTTCAAAAAACAAAAAAGACAACCACCATTCCTTTATCAAAAGGCTTTTAGTTTCATTGTTTCTTCTTCTCCCACCCCCAAGAGATTATCCAGAGCAACAGTTAAGAACTTTGTGGATTGCCATGTTGTGGGATTCTTGTGGAGACACTGATTGGCACTGAATTTGAACAGCTGATTTGTTTTGGAAAGGCACTCGATGCAAGGGTGGTCGGGTCGCCGTCCGTCCGTCACTAAAGTAAGGTCCTCGCACACGTTGAAGGAGAATTTTTTTTTTTTTTAGAAGAGGAAAGAAAGTGGGTGACACTCATCATAACACTCCACAAAAATGCTGTCCAATTCTAACATCATTGACTCTGAAAAAGATCAACGTTGTGTGTTGTGGCCACAGAACATGACTCCATGAGGGTGGGAGAAATGTCACTGAACACTCAACTCCCCCCAAAAACAACAAGTGTGCAGCAATTAATAAAATATACATTTCTAGTCATCTCCACTTTTCATAAAAGAAATATCCATAGCGTTATAGGTCCCAGTCTCAAAGTCTTTGCCGTTGGGGATGTGTTACAGTTGAGTGTGCAAGAGGCTGGGGCTTTCTAACTCAGCTGATATCTATATCTGCCATTTATGTTGACATCAATGGTGCACATTGAGTTTGCTGCAAAGATACTCCAGCCGAGCCGGAATTCCTGAAGAGTGGCCCCCTCCCTCCCTGTGGAATTCCTCCCCTCATTCTGTCCAAGACCAGGGTGAGCCACGAAGAAGAACTCAACAGTACAGCCTCCCTGCAACACAACCTCCAAACACAACAACAAAAATATATGGTGAAATACAACGTCCGTTTGCCTTGAAAGATTCAGAGAACATCTCAACATTGCACCGGGCAAACTGTTTTCCAAGGATGCAAGTGCCAGTTTGAAATTGTAACTATTTTCCCAGAACATTCAAGTATTCTGCCATGTAAACACTGGTATCGATGAGATTTCTGTATTTTCTAAGCGTGTGTAACACATAGTAGTAGTACGACACTTTCCAATACTAATGACAGTTAACACCAAAGTATTGTTCAAAATGTTAACACCAAAGTATTGTCTGCTTTTGTCTCCAAGTTAAACTTGTTAGTTCTCGATTATTGTTGGTTTAACTTTACATTAATATTAGGAATGGCTAACTCACCATTTGCAAACTTAAAAAAAGCGATTTTTTCAGATTCTCCTTTTAAATAATAACACAGGACGTGCAGCACTGGTCGTCTCCACCTGGTGCTGAAGCATAATTCATCTGTCTGACAATTTCTGCAAACAGTTCGTCCACCGAGCCTTTATTTTTGGCTGAAGTTTCCATAAACGGGCAACTCCACTCATCCGCAAGCGCTTTCCCCTCCCCGGACGAGACCTCCCTCTCGCCCTCCAGGTCCACTTTATTCCCGACAAGAATCATCGGCACCCTCTCGTTCCGTTTCACTCGGATGATCTGATCCCTCATTGGTTTGATGTCTTGGAAGCTTTGTTGGTTGACCAAGCTGTAGACTAGGATGAAGCCCTGCCCGTTTTTGATGTACAGGTCTCGCATGGAGGCGAACTGTTCGGTCCCCGCCGTGTCCAGTATCTCCAGAACGGAAGGAGATGAGTCCACCTCGATCTCCTTTCGGTAGAAATCCTCTATCGTGGGATCATATTTCTCTATAAAGGATCCAGTTACGAATTGCACAGTCAATGCGGATTTTCCAACTCCGCCGGATCCGAGCACCACTACTTTGTATTCTCTCATGGTTCTGAGACCAGTCCTCTCTCGTCTCT
>NC_138310.1:87134983-87167483 GCF_965601325.2 Salmo salar
CAAAAACTTTCCAAGCCAAACCCTCATACCACAGCCACTAACCACTACACAGAGTCTACATCGCTGTCACCATATTAGCTAACGTCATAGTCAACATAGCTACTAGAACTAACACATTAGTAAATCTGTTACAATCATGCAGTACTGCGTACAGTCAGAGAGCAGGTTTAGCAATTGCAATGGCGGGCCTTGGTGGCAATAAATATATAAAACCAAAAGCTTACCTTGACTTGGAAGAGTTCTAGTGTTAAATAGCCAGCCAGCTAAGATAGCATCCCTCTCTGTTTAAGCCAGGTGTTTGAGTAGGCTAAACTAGCTAGCTGCATTCACTAGCTATGGGAAAGTGAAGGAAATATAGCTAGTTCTCTCTCGCTCGCTCTCGCTTCTCCTTCAGTTTTGAACTAAATTAATTTGTTCAAAACTGTTAAACTATTATCTTTCTCTGTCCTTTTTTTATGTTTCACAATTCACTGAGGATGGTCCTCCCCTTCCTTCTCTTAACAGGATATAACAGGACACTGTATTCAGCATTGATAGGATATAGCAGGACATAATCCACTGGGTCAGCCATGGCAGAGTGACAGCAACATAATTAACACGTCTCTGTGATGAAACAGCTAATTAATGATAGAGAGGCATCTGTGTTATATTCCCTTGAGATAGTTGGAAAGTCCCAGGGAAAGAAGGAAGGATAATTGCATATTTAGTGTTATACAAATTCAAATTTAATTAATTATTGTATTTTTAGGCTACTGTTAGGTAGCCCACTAAATAGATCAAGTCAATCAAATCAAATGTTATGTCACATGCTTTGTAGACAACAGGTGTAGACTAAAAGTGAAATGTTTACTTACAGGTCCTTTTACAACAAGGCAGAGTTAAAAATAAGATGGTCCAAAAAATTATTTTTTAAAATAGTGACATGAGGAATAAATACAAAGATAATAAAAAAATGATTAGAAAATAACCTGGCTATATGCGGGAAGTAGAAAATAACATGGCTACATACAGGAAGTAGAAATAACCTGGCTATATACGGGAAGTAGAAAATAACATGGCTACATACAGGGAGTAGAAAATAGCCTGGCTATATACAGGAAGTAGAAAATAGCATGGCTATATGCAGGGAGTAGAACATAACATGGCTATATACAGGGAGTAGAAAATAACATGGCTATATGCAGAAAGTATAACATAACATGGCTACATACAGGAAGTAGAAAATAACATGGCTATATACAGGAAGTAGAAAATAGTATACTATTTATACTGTAGGTAGGGGTAAAGTGACTAGGCAACAGGATAGATAATGGACAGTAACAGCAGTATACTGTAGGTAGGGGTAAAGGATAGATAATAGACAGTAACAGCAGTATACTGTAGGTAGGGGTAAAGGATAGATAATAGACAGTAACAGCAGTATACTGTAGGTAGGAGTAAAGGATAGATAATAGACAGTAACAGCAGTATACTGTAGGTAGGGGTAAAGTGACTAGGCAACAGGATAGATAATAGACAGTAACATCAGTATACTGTAGGTAGGGGTAAAGGATAGATAATAGACAGTAACAGCAGTATACTGTAGGTAGGGGTAAAGTGACCAAACAACAGGATAGATAATAGACAGTAACAGCAGTATACTGTAGGTAGGGGTAAAGTGACAAGACAACAGGATAGATCATAGACAGTAACAGCAGTATACTGTAGGTAGGGGTAAAGGATAGATAATAGACAGTAACAGCAGTATACTGTAGGTAGGGGTAAAGTGACTAGACAACAGGATAGATAATAGACAGTAACAGCAGCGTATGTGGTGAGTGTGAAAGTGTGTGTGTGTGGTGTGTGTGTGGCGTCAGTAGGCATGTTTGTGCATGTTATATGTGTGTGGGCGTATGCACTGCAAAAAATGTTTTTATCTTACACCTCTTAGAATTAGAATAACTTGACCTCTTACCAAGTTAAATGATCGTAGCGCATTGGCAGATTATTTTAATGACTTTAACCTGGAAACAGAATATCTTAAAGCAATACGAATTCTCTTGATGCATTTTCTGGGTGATCTAAATCACCTCAAAACAATAACTTTTTATTTTATTGTCTTAATACAATACAAACAAATCTAGGCAATATTTCCATTGTTTTTAGTGTGTGTGTGTGTGTGTGTGGTTGTTTGTGTGTGTGTGTATCTATGTGTATGTGTGGTTGTGTGGCTCGCCCCCGCCTACTCTGGGCTGTCATTGTAAGTATGTTTGAATGTGTGGGTAGAGTCCAGTGTGCGGGTAGAGTCCAGTGTGCGGGTAGAGTCCAGTGGGCGGGTAGAGTGCAGTGTGCGGGTGGGGTCCAGTGTGCGGGTAGAGTCCAGTGTGTGGGTAGAGTCCAGTGGGTAGGGTCCAGTGTGCGGGTAGAGTGCAGTGTGCGGGTGGGGTCCAGTGTGCGGGTGGGGTCCAGTGTGCGGTTAGAGTCCAGTGGGCGGGTAGAGTCCAGTGGGCGGGTGGGGTCCAGTGTGCGGGTAGAGTCCAGTGGGCGGGTAGAGTCCAGGGGCGGGTGGGGCCGGGTGGGGGTCCAGTGTGTGGGTGAGCCAGGGGCGGGGGGGTCCGGGGGGGAGTGCGTGTGGGGTTGGCCAGGGGCGGGGGGGTCCAGGTGCGGGGGCCGGGGGGGTGGGGTCCAGTGTGTGGGTGAGCCAGGGGGGGAGTCCAGGGGCGGGTGGGGCCGGGGGGGGTCCAGGGGGGGAGTCCAGGGGCGGGTGGGGCCGGGGGGGGTGCAGGGCGGGGGGGTCCAGGTGCGGGTGGGGCCGGGCGGTAGAGTCCAGTGGGCGGGTAGAGTCCAGTGGGCGGGTGGGGTCCAGTGTGCGGGTAGAGTCCAGTGGGCGGGTAGAGTCCAGTGGGCGGGTGGGGTCCAGTGTGTGGGTAGAGTCCAGTGTGTGGGTTGAGTCCAGTGGGCGGGTGGGGTCCAGTGTGTGGGTAAAGTCCAGTGGGCGGGTAGAGTCCAGTGGGCGGGTAGGGTCCAGTGTGCGGGTAGAGTCCAGTGTGCGGGTAGAGTCCAGTGTGTGGGTAGAGTCCAGTGGGCGGGTAGAGTCCAGTGGGCGGGTAGAGTCCAGTGTGCTGGGTTGAGTCCAGTGGGAGGGTAGAGTCCAGTGGGCGGGTAGAGTCCAGTGGGCGGGTTGAGTCCAGTGGGCGGGTTGAGTCCAGTGGGCGGGTGGGGTCCAGTGTGTGGGTAGAGTCCAGTGGGCGGGTAGAGTTCAGTGGGCGGGTAGAGTCCAGTGGGCGGGTAGAGTCCAGTGGGTGGGTGGGTAGAGTCCAGTGGGTGGGTGGGTAGAGTCCAGTGGCTGGGTAGAGTCCAGTGGCTGGGTAGAGTTCAGTGGGTGGGTAGAGTCCAGTGGGTGGGTAGAGTCCAGTGGGTGTGCATAGAGACACTGCAAGAGAGTCAGTGCAGCAAAAGGATATTTGATTAGCTATTTAGCAGTCTTGTTAAGAAGTCTTATGGCTTGTGGGTAGAATCTGTTCATGTCGTCCTGTTGGTTCCAGACTTGGTGCATCAGTACCGCTTGCCGTGCAGTAGCAGAGAGAACAGTCTATGACTTGGGTGGCTGGATTCTTTGACAATGTTTGGGGCCTTCCTCTGACACCGCCTGGTATAGAGGTCCTGGATAGCAGGGATTATCCTCTGTAGTGTCTTGCGGTCGAATGCCAAGCAGTTGCCATACCAAGCGGTGATGCAGCCAGTCAAGATGCTCTCGATGAGGGCCCATGCCAAATCTTTATAGCATCCTGAGGTGGAAGAGGCGTTGTCGTGCCCTCTTCACGACTGTGTTGACGTGTGTGGACCATGATAGATCCTTAGTGATGTGGACACCGAGGAACTTGAAGCTCTCGACCATCTCCACTACAGGCCCATTGATTTGAATGAGGGCTTGGTCACCCCTCCATTTCCTGTAGTCCACGATCAGCTCCTTTTGTCTTACTGACGTTGAGGGAGAGGTGGTTGTCCTGGCACCACACTGCCAGGTCTCTGACCTCCTCCCTGTAGGCTGTCTCATCCTCGTCGGTGATCAGGCCGACCACCTATCGTGTCCTCGGAAAACGTAATGATGGTGTTGGAGTTGTGTGCGACATTGAAATGAGCTTTTTTTTAAATGTTAAAATGTTGTGATTTATCAGCATTATTGATAGCGGCTGTTTATAATTTCATGAAGTGTTGCGACTATTATAGAAAAGGGTTGATCTGTTACTCCATCTTGTGGTATGTTTTTGCAACTGCAGTGTGTTTTTATTCAACGGAAATCATCCTGTAACATTAAGATCACTGTATTATTCGTCAAGTCCAACGCAAATGTGACTTCCGCTTTATCCCAAACCTGACACATACCTAGGTTGGAGAGGTTGAAACAGGGAGCTGCTATACTGGATGCCCTGAAGCAGTTCTTGTTGGGGGGGTTAAGTGCCTTGCTCAAGAGCATAACGACAGACAATGGCATCTAGGATTTGACACCAGCTCACTTGTGTTTTCTCTTTAGTGACCTTATAAAAGGTTCAACATATACAAATACTACAAAAATATGACAGAACTGACAAAGTCGGAAACATTTCAATGGCTTGAAAGTGTCTTCCTGTCTCTTTTCTCTCATCTGCACTGACTAATGACAGGTGAAAGCAAATTCATCCCGAATGTTTCTCTCATTTACTCTGTCTTTTCAGATTGTTGCATTTGAAGGAGAGTTAGAATCTTTAGACTGTTTGGATGTAAACGTGGTGATAGGTTCTATGGTGCTATACTCAGGCAGGTCACCCGTGATATGTCAGTATTCGACGTCCATCCATGTCTGAGGACGTCAGGAGATGATGTGGAACGCGGCTACTAAGGGCAACCGTGAACGCTGTGACCTTCATTGTAGATTTCAGTTTTGCTAGGACATTGTGGACAGGAATGGCGGACGGGCGTAAGCATCTGCCTCTGATTCCAAAGGTTACAAACAGAAAAATCCAGCGATAGAAAGTTTGTTTCTGATATTTTTTGTTGTTTTAAGCCTATCCCAAATCTTAACTCTTACCTTAATTATTTGAAGTTAATGCCTAACCTTATTAATAATTTTTTGTCAATGCCTAACCATAAAAATTGTAGTTAATGTCTAAAATGTACCTTAAACACTTAGAAATTTGACGTTTGGAACAACTTTGAAATTTGACATTTGAGAAACATGGCTGAAGGTCTAATTCTTGACGTGACGTGCTCCACTACACAGTCACTGCAGTGTCCCAGCTTGGCCAGAGGAGGTCAGTGTACTACAGCAGAGGTACTACATCACTTCAGTGTGTGAGAGGGAGAGAGTCAGAGCAGCTGATTATAATAGACAGCAGACTACTGCAGATTTACTGGCCCTGAATGATGACAGAGACAGTAAACTAATCTGCCACACACACACACACACACACACACACACACACACACACACACACACACACACACACACACACACACACACACACACACACACACACACACACACACACACACACACGACTGATGATACGCAACTTTTGGCCACCCGAGTGGTGCAGCAGTCTAAGGCACTGTGGCGTCACTACAGACCCGGGATTGAACCTGAGCTGTTTCACAACCGGCCGTGATCGGGAGTCCCATAGGGCGGCGCACAATTGGCTGGAGGGGGGGGGGGGGGGGGGGGGTTTACAAGTAGGCTGTCATTGTAAATAAGAATTTGTTCTTAACTGACTTGCATAGTTAAGTAAAGGTTAAACACAAAATAAATTATCGATCTTGATCGTAGCCACTCTCGTATCCCTGGTGGGCAGTTCTCTTTCTCTCTGTCTGTCTCTCTCTCCCTCTCTCTGTCTCTCTCCCTCTTTCTTTCTCCCGCTTTCTCTCTCTCTGTCTCTCTCTCTTTCTCTGTCTCTCTCTCTCCCCCCTCTCTCTCCCTCCCCCTCTCTCTCCCCTCTCTCTGTCTCTCTCCCTCTTTCTTTCTCCTGCTTTCTCTCTCTCTGTCTCTGTCTGTCTCTCTCTCCCTCTCCCTCTCTCGTCTCTCTCCCTCTTTCTTTCTCCCGCTTTCTCTCTCTCTGTCTCTCTCTCTTTCTCTGTCTCTCTCTCCCCCCCTCTCTCTCCCTCCCCCCCTCTCTCTCACCTCTCTCTGGATTGAATGATTGAATATGTTAATTACTAAATAATTGCACATGCATTGTATTGTATTTCCTTTCTGCTAGAGAACAGTGGGGAGGAATCTTGTGGATGTGTGATATTGGTAGTATTGTTGGCACTGCAGAAAGATTTCACACAGAGGATCACAGTAGTGGGACACACTTGGCTATGTGCGGTCGGGTGAGAGAGAGAGAAAGAGAGAGAGAGAGACACTGGTTTGGACACAGCCTCTTTCACCCAGCCCACAATGCAGGCCTTTCAAGCCTGACATTTGCCCATCATTAATAATAGACAGCACAGTATGGTGCAGACCAATGGTGTAGAGACAGAGAGAGTGGACTGGGATCAGGGGTCACGTGTTAGGGGGTCATAGTAACCGTCACAGAGAATGTGAGATTGGGGAAAGTGCCATGGTTCCCCTGCACGTGAGCACAGCCCTACACTACTGTGAGAGGCCCTGGAATAATGGAATGGGAGTAAACTTGTTTGATTACATTTCACCAGAACCCTCCACTGTAAGGCCAAGAAGTGTTACCAAAAATGTTCTGTATGATTGTAAACAGACTGTTAGGGTAACCATTTAAAGACTGTGAGACATGAATAAAATAGTCATAAATGGAGGGTAAGAATGTGGGTTTTAAGAGAGTAGAGAGAGAGAGAGACAGTGTGAGAGAGAGAGACAGTGTGAGAGTGAGACAGAGAGAGAGACAGAGAGAGACAGAGAGAGAGAGAGACTGAGAGACTGAGAGACAGAGAGAGACAGAGAGACTGAGAGACAGAGACTGAGAGACAGAGAGAGAGAGACTGAGAGAGAGAGACTGAGAGACAGGGAGAGAGAGACTGAGAGACTGAGAGACAGAGAGAGAGAGACTGAGAGAGACTGAGCTGACAGCTTCATTGTTCAAGAAAAAGACAGACAGCACATAATGATTAGTAACACAAGATGCCCAGTGCTGGCCAACCCAGACTCAATACATTTATTCATACTACTGCAGGAGGTCCCAAAAATCAACATAAAAATGTCTGTGTTGATGATGGCCTGGGGTAATAGAGTTTCTGGAGGATACACAAGACAATTAACAGATCGTTTTACACTCAATAAACTGACACTAACCAAAGTGAGTAAGACATTTAAGCGTGTTAACCCTCGCAAGGCTGCCGGCACCAGACGGCATCCATAGCCGCGCTCTGAGAGTATGTGCAGACTAGCTGTGTTTACGGACATCTTCAATCTCTCCCTATCCCAGTCCGCTGTCCCCACATGCTTCAAGATGTCCACAACTGTTCCTGTTCACAAGAAAGATAAGGTAACTGAATTAAATGACTATCACCCCGTAGCACTCACTTCTGTCATCATGAAGTGCTTTCAGAGGCTAGTCAAGGATCATATCACCTCCACCTTACTCAACACTCTAGACCCACTGCAATTTGCTTACCACCCCAACAGATCCACAGATGATGCAATCACCATCGCACTGCACAATGCCCTATCCCATCTTTATTCAACTAGGCAAGTCAGTTAAGAACAAATTCTTATTTACAATGACGGCCAAGGAACACTCACTAGGGGTTAACTAAAACACTCCAAAGTTTCTAAAACTGTTAAAATAATGTCTGTGAGTATAACAGAACTGAATTGGCAGGCGAAAACCTGAGGAAAATCCATCCAGGAAGTGCCAATATTTTGAAATGGCTGTTTTTCCAATTACTGCCTATCCACCATTTAAAGGGATAGGACCCAGATTCCATTCCCTATGGCTTCCACAAGTTGTGAACAGTCTTTAGACATTGTTTCATGCTTTTATTCTGAAAAATTAAGGAGAATGACAACATTGAGTGAGTGGATAGTGGGATGTCCCCAGAGCTGTTTCTGCGCACGACCGAGAGCGCACCTTTCTTGTTTTTCATTTATTATTGACGACGCTATTGTCCTGTTGAAATATTATCGATTATTTAGGCTAAAAACAACCTGAGGATTGATTACAAACATCGTTTGACATGTTTCTACGAACTTTACTGGTACTATTTGGAATTTTCGTCTGCCTGTTGTGATCACATTTGAGCCATTGGATTACTGAACAAAATGCGCAAACAAAATGAAGGTTTTTGGATATAAAGAGGGACTTTATTGAAAAAAACGAACATTTATTGTGTAACTGGGAGTCTTGTGAGTGCAACCATACGAAGATCATCAAAGGTAAGTGATTAATTTTATTGCTATTTCTGACTTTCGTGACTAATCTACTTGGCTTGTAACTGTATGTAATGTTTTGTGTGCTGAGCGCTGTCCTCAGATAATCGCATGGTTTGCTTTCGCCGTAAAGCCTTTTTGAAATCTGACACGGTGGCTGGATTAACAAGAAGGTAAGCTTTATTTTGATGTATTACACTTGTGATTTCATGAAAGTTAAATATTTATAGTAATTTAATTTGAATTTGGCGCTCTGCAATTTCACCAGATGTTGGCCAGGAGGGACGCTACCGTCCCACACCCCCTAGAGAGGTTAACTGCCTTGTTCAGGGGCAGAATTACATATTTTTACCTTGTCAGCTCTGGGACTCGATCAACCAACCTTTCGTTACTGGCCCAATGCTCTAACCGCTAGGTTACCTGCTGTCCCAAATTCCTGTGTAAGAATGCTATTCATCGACTTCAGCTCAGCCTTCAACACCATAGTGCCCTCCAAGCTCGTCATTAATCTTGAGACCCTGGGTCTGAACCACGCTGTGTGCAACTGGGTCCTGGACTTCCTGACGGGCCGCCCCCAGGTGGTGAAGGTAGGCAACAACACCTCTGCTACGCTGATCATCAACAAGGGTGCCCCACAAGGGTGCATGCTCAGCCCCCTCCTGTACTCCCTTTTCACCCATGACTGCGTGGCCACGCACGCCTCCAACTCAATCATCAAGTTTGCAGACGACACAACAGTGGTAGGCCTGATTACCAACAACGACGAGACAGCCTACAGGGAGGAGGTGAGGGCTCTGATGGAGTGGCTCCATTCACATCGACGGGACTGCAGTGGAGAGTGTGAAAAGCTTCAAGTTCCTCGGCGTACACATCACTGACAATCTGAAATGGTTCACCCACACAGACAGTGTGGTGAAGAAGGTGCAACAGTGCCTCTTCAACCTCAGGAATTTGGCTTGGCCCCTAAGACCCTCACAAACTACTACAGATGCACCATTGAGAGCCTCCTGTTGGGCTGTATCACCACCTGGTTTGGCAACTGCACCGCCCGCAACCACAGTATTCTCCAGAGGGTGTGGTGTCAGCAGTTCAACGGGTCACTGGGGGCACACTGCCTGCCCTCCGGGACATCTACAAACCCTGGTGTCACAAGAAGGCCAAGAAGATCATCAAGGACCTCAGCCACCCGAGCCACGGCCTGTTCACCCCTCTACCATCTAGAAGATCATCAAGGACCTCAGCCACCCGAGCCAAGGCCTGTTCACCCCTCTACCATCTAGAAGATCATCAAGGACCTCAGCCACCCGAGCCACGGCCTGTTCACCCCTCTACCATATAGAAGATCATCAAGGACCTCAGCCACCCGAGCCACGGCCTGTTCACCCCTCTACCATCTAGAAGATCATCAAGGACCTCAGCCACCCGAGCCATGGCCTGTTCACCCTGCTACCATCTAGAAGGCGGAGACAGTAAAGGTGTATCAAAGCTTGGACCGAGAGACTGAAAAAACAGCTTCCATCTCTTGGCCATCAGACTGTAAAACTGGCACCACTAGCCACCCTCCTTCCGGTACCCTGCCCTGAACTTTAGTCGCTGTTACTAGCGTGCTACCACCCGGTAGTCAACCGTGGACCTTAGAGACTGCTGCCCTGTGTAGATAGTTATTGAACACTGGTGTAACATAAACTCTTGGAGTCAGGAAGCAGGTGCAGAAGGTACGTTTAATGATAAGAGAAGGCATATGAACCAAACAGGAGACAGGAGTACTGAACATGAACAAAACCCAATACTGCCTAATTACTGAGACTACTGAGGGATAAATAAAGGGAGAGTAGTCAAGGTGATGATGAGGTCCAGGTGTGTGTAATGATGGTGCCAGGACCGGGGGTCAGTAGTCCGGCGACTTCAAACGCTGGAGAGGGGCAGTGGGAGTAGGCGTGACAACTGGTCACTTTAATCATGTTTACATACTGTTTTCCTCACTTCATATGTTTATACTGTATTCTAGTCAATCCTGTTAAACTGCTGCTGTACACCTTTTCTATTCATATACTGTCTATAAAGTCAATACACACCATCCTATATATAACTACTGTCTATACACACCATCCTATATAACTACTGTCTATACTGTCTATACACACCATCCTATACAACTACTGTCTATACACACCATCCTATACAACTACTGTCTATACACACCATCCCATATAACTACTGTCTATACACACCATCCTGTATAACTACTGTCTATACACACCATCCTATATAACTACTGTCTATACACACCATCCTATATAACTACTGTCCATACTGTCTATAAACACCATCCTGTATAACTACTGTCTATAAACACCATCCTGTATAACTACTGTCTATACACACCATCCCGTATAACTACTGTCTATACTGTCTATACACACCATCCTATATAACTACTGTCTATACACACCATCCTATATAACTACTGTCCATACTGTCTATAAACACCATCCTGTATAACTACTGTCTATACACACCATCCTGTATAACTACTGTCTATACACACCAACCTATATAACTACTGTCTATACACACCATCCTGTATAACTACTGTCTATACACACCATCCTATATAACTACTGTCTATACTGTCTATAAACACCATCCTATATAACTACTGTCTATACTGTCTATACACACCATCCTGTATAACTACTGTCAATACTGTATATACACACCATCCTGTATAACTACTGTCTATACACACCATCTTGAATAACTACTGCTGTACACACCTTTTCCATACATATACTGTCCATACACACCATCATATTCATATATAGTGTATTTACATTATGGACTCTGACATTGCTCGTTCTAATATTTCTATATTTCTGAAATCCTTTTTAGTTGAGGGATTTGCGTGTTTTGTATTGTTAGGTATTACTGTTGGAGCTAGGAACACAAGAATTACACTACACCAGCGATAACATCTGCTAAATATGTGTAGGAGACCAATAACACTGGATTTGATTTGACACACTCCTTATCTCATACAGATTGCTACTCTCCTACTGTAAATATAAACCTCAGTACCCCAGCCAATTATCCCCATGATGCATCTCTCTTTGGTTGTTGACCCCTCTGGCACTGAGAGCCAAGACACCCCGGCCCAAAAACACTGCAGTTCCCTCCAACTACAGCACAGCCACACTGCACCATGATGTCATTCAGCTGTTTAGTGTTCCCAGCACAGCCACACTGCACCATGATGTCATTCAGCTGTTTAGTGTTCCCAGCACAGCCACACTGCACCATGATGTCATTCAGCTGTTTAGTGTTCCCAGCACAGCCACACTGCACCATGATGTCATTCAGCTGTTTAGTGTTCCCAGCACAGCCACACTGCACCATGATGTCATTCAGCTGTTTAGTGTTCCCAGCACAGCCACACTGCACCATGATGTCATTCAGCTGTTTAGTGTTCCCAGCACAGCCACACTGCACCATGATGTCATTCAGCTGTTTAGTGTTCCCAGCACAGCCACACTGCACCATGATGTCATTCAGCTGTTTAGTGTTCCCAGCACAGCCACACTGCACCATGATGTCATTCAGCTGTTTAGTGTTCCCAGCACAGCCACACTGCACCATGATGTCATTCAGCCTCCAGGAAGAGATGAGTTGTTGAACCTGTTTATACAAAACCATTATGTTGTCTGGAAAAATAAAACCGAAAGTCAACTTGCAGTTTGCATGGCAGAGATTCATAGTATGATTTTGAGTCAAATCAAATCAAATGTTATTGGTCGTAGTGTTTAACAGATGTTATTGAGGGTGTAGTGTTAACAGATGTTATTGAGGGTGTAGTGTTTAACAGATGTTATTGAGGGTGTAGTGTTAACAGATGTTATTGAGGGTGTAGTGTTAACAGATGTTATTGAGGGTGTAGTGTTAACAGATGTTATTGAGGGTGTAGTGTTAACAGATGTTATTGCGGGCGTAGTGAAATGCTTGTCTAAAGTCTCTAATTTAAACAAGATCACTTCTCTTTTTCATGAACCACATCTCTTTCACACCCTCTTTTTTGTCTCAGTCAGTGAGAGATGACTGTGTAGTTCTGCTCCCCTCCCTGTTTAGACACACACACACACACACACACACACACACACACACACACACACACACACACACACACACACACACACACACACACACACACACACACACGCGCGCACAGAGACACACCCACACACACAATCTCTCTGCACAATGACACCACAAGTACTGTAGCCTCTCGACACCCAGGATTATTAGGGTCAGTCAGCCATGCAGCAAGGGCTGATAGAACTACACAGAGACCAGAGGAGAGGGGGAGAAGAATGAGAGGACGAGAGAGGACAGGAGAGAGGAAGAGAGATGGGGAGGAGAGAGGGGAGAGGATGAGAGGACGAGAGAGGAGAGGAGGAGAGAGGGGAGGGAGGGGAGAGGATGAGAGGACAGGAGAGAGGAAGAGAGAGGAGGAGGAGAGAGGGAAGGGGGGAGAATAAGAGGACGAGAGAGGACAGGAGAGAGGAGAAGAGAGGGGAGAGAGGGGAGGGGAGAGGATGAGAGGACAGGAGAGAGGAAGAGAGAGGGGGAGGAGAGAGGAGGAGAGAGGGGAGGGGAGAGGACAGGAGAGAGGGGGAGAGGGGATGGGAGAGGATGAGAGGACAGGAGAGAGGAAGAGATAGGAGGAGGAGGAGAGAGGAAAAGGGAGAGGATGAGAGGATGTGAGAGTACATGAGAGAGGAAGAGAGAGGGGGAGGAGAGAGGGGAGAGGACGAGAGAAGACAGGAGAGGGAGAGAGAGAGGGAGGAGAGAGGAAGAGAGGATGAAAGAAAAAAATTACAAAATAAAATGTATTTGAATCCTTGTGTAAAGGTGTGCCTAATGTGCAGTCAGCTCCTACCTGCTGGCAGAATGCGCTCCTGCACTCTTCTCATTCTGCTAATGGATAAAGGAAAGGATTTTTACTGTGTGTGTGTGTGTGTGCATACAGTTGAAGTCGGAAGTTTACATTCACCTTAGCCAAATATATTTCAACTCAGGTTTTCACAATTCCTGACATTTAATCCTAGTAAAGGTTCCCTGTTTTAGGTCAGTTAGGATCACCACTTTATTTTAAGAATGTGAAATGTCAGAATAATAGTAGAGAGAGTGATTTATTTCAGCTTAATTTCTTTCATCACATTCCCAGTGGGTCAGAAGTTTACATACACTCAATTACGATTTGGTAGCATTGCCTTGAAATTGTTTAACTTGGGTCAAATGTTTCGGGTAGCCTTCCACAAGCTTCCCACAATAAGTTGGGTGAATTTTGGCCAATTCCTCCCGACAGAGCTGGTGTAACTGAGTCAGGTTTGTAGGCCTCCTTGATCGCACACGCTTATTGAGTTCTGCCCACAGATTTTCTATGGGATAAAGGTCAGGGCTTTGTGATGGCCACTCCAATACCTTGACTTTGTTGTCTTTAAGCCATTTTGCCACAACTTTGGAAGTATGCTTGGGGGTCATTGTCCATTTGGAAGACCCATTTGCGACCAAGCTTTAACTTCCTCACTGATGTCTTGAGATGTTGCTTCAATATATCCACATAATTTTCCTGCCTCATGATGCCATCTATATTGTGAAGTGCACCAGTCCCTCCTGCAGCAAAGCACCCACAACATGATGCTGCCACCCCTGTGCTTCACGGTTGGGATGGTGTTTTTCGGCTTGCAAGCCTCCCCCTTTTTCCTCCAAACATAACGATGGTCATTATGGCCAAACAGTTCTATTTTTGTTTCATCAGACCAGTGGACATTTCTCCAAAAAGTACGATCTTTGTCCCCATGTGCAGTTGCAAACCGTAGTTTGGCTTTTTTATGGCGGTTTTGGAGCAGTGGCTTCTTCCTTGCTGAGCAGCCTTTCAAGTTATGTCGATATAGGACTCGTTTTACTGTGGATATAGATACTTTAGTACCTGTTTCCTCCAGCGTCTTCACAAGGTCCTTTGCTGTTGTTCTGGGATTGATTTGCACTTTTCGCACCAAAGTACGTTAATCTCTAGGAGACAGAATGCGTCTCCTTCCCGAGCAGTATGACGGCTGCATGGTCCCATGGTGTTTATACTTGCGTACTATTGTTTGTACAGATGAACGTGGTACCTTCAGGCGTTTGGAAATTGCTCCCAAGGATGAACCGGACTTGTGGAGGTCTACAATTTTTATTTCTGAGGTCTTGGCTGATTTCTTTAGATTTTCCCATGATGTCAAGCAAAGAGGAACAGAGTTTAAAGGTAGGCCTTGAAATACATCCACAGGTACACCTCCAATTGACTCAAATTATGTCAATTACCCTATCTGAAGCTTCTAAAGCCGTGACATCATTTTCTGGAATTTTCCAAGCTGTTTAAAGGCACAGTCAACTTAGTGTATGTAAACTTCTGACCCACTGGAATTGTGATAAGTGAAATAATCTGTCTGTAAACAATTGTTGGAAAAATTACTTGTGTCACGCACAAAGTAGATGTCCTAACCGACTTGACAAAACTATAGTTTGTTAACAAGAAATTTGTGGAGTGGTTGAAAAACAAGTTTTAATGACTCCAACCTAAGTGTATGTATGCTGTATGTGCGCATGTGTGCGTGTGTGTGTGTGTGTCTGTGTGTCTGTGTGTGTGTGTCTGTTTGTGTGTGTGCACTTTGTATTTCAACTTACTCGTGGCATCACTGGGGATGAGCTCCCAGCCATCCAGGACGTTCATGCCAGGCGGTGTCTTAGAAAGGCCCAAACAAACTGCCAAGGACTCCAGCCATTGACTGTTCTCTCTGCTCCCATCCTGCAGGAAGTACTGGGGCATCAGGTTCCGAGACAGTTTCTTCCCAGGCCATAAGATTGCTTAACTGCTAACAACTGACTGACCTACAACCCCAACACACACACACACACATGCACGTATGCACGTACATACACACACGCACACACACACACACAAACACACACTCTCTCTCTCACACAACCACAAGCTTTGATGTTAAACAATTGTTCCGTCCCCAAGCCCAACTCAAGAGACGACTCGATGTGTGAATGCGTATACAGTTGCAGCTGTTTGAGAAGGCATGCCAGATCAAGCAGGAATGGGAAGCTTTGAATAACCAATGTGTAGTCCTAGCTGATGGAGCCTGGATACACCCCTTCCTTCCAACGCACACACATGCTGTTTCCCCGTTGTGACCGGTCTTCCCAAGCACCTTTGTGCAGTCAGACCGTTTGATTATTCTGTGCCACCAGAGCCACAATAACATGCCCCCTCTCTGATTGTCCGTGTGTGACCGCCTCCCCATGGGTTATTGCAGCCAGTGTTGCCAGCACTGCTACTACCTGGGTGGGGGTACCCCACCGGAATTCCCACCGGCTAGGTGCAAGGTGATCAAGATTCTAATTAGCAGCTTTGAGAGAAAACTTGTATATTATGCTCTCCTATCCGGGGGCTTTGGCATTGTTGGACCAACCTTGCCAGGCAGGCTCAGAATCTTGAGGGGGCAGTTTTGCTCTAGTAGGTCTCTGACCCCATTTATCTTTCTGTCTTGACTGCATAGGCTACTTGCATTTGACCTATAAATGAAAGAGGACAACTCCTTAGTGAGTAGGTTGAGCAGGTGGATGTAGCAATTGTAGCAATTCATCACACTTTTCCAATCACACAAACACACGGGCACTCATCTTCCAACACACCCACACTCCCCCCACATATACACCCGTACTCCCCCCACATATACACGTGCACTCCCCCACAGATACACGTGCACTCCCCCCACATATACACCCGTACTCCCCCCACATATACACGTGCACTCCCCCACAGATACACCCGCACTCCCCCAACATATACATCCGCACTCCCCCCATATATACCCCTGCACTCTCCCAACATATACACCCGCACTCCCTCCCACATATACACCCGCACTCCCTCACACAGACACACCCACACTCCCCCACACAGATACACCCGCACCCCTCCCAGTGATACACCAGCACTGCCCCAACATATAAACCCGCACTCCCCCAACATATAACCCACACTCCCCCCATATATACACACGCACTCCCCCCATATATACACCCGCACTCCCCCCATATATACACCCGCACTCCCCCCATATATACACGCGCACTCTCCCTGTATATACACCCACACTCCCCCCATATATACACCTGCACTCCCCCACACAAAAACACCCACACTCCCCCCATATATACACGCGCACTCCCCCCATATTTACACCCGCACTCCCCCCATATATACACCCGCACTCCCCCCCACATATTCACCCGCACATAAACACCTGCACTCCCCCTATATATACACCCGCAATCCCCCCATATATACACCCACACTCCCCCCATATATACACCCACACTCCCCCCATATATACACCCGCACTCCCCCCATATATACACCCGCACTCCCCCAACATATACACCCACACTCCCCCAACATATACACCCGCACTCTCCCCACATATACACCCTCACTCTCCTCACATATACACCCGCACTCTCCCCGTATATACACCTGCACTCTCCCCGTATATACACCCGTACTTCCCCATATATACACCCGCACTCTCCCCCACATATACACCTGCACTCCCCCCCACATATACACCCGCACTCCCCCAACATATACACCCACACTCTCCCCACATATACACCCGCACTCCCCCCATATATACACCCACATTCCCCCCCATATATACACCCGCACCCCCCATATATACACCCACACTCCCCCCATATATACACCCACACTCCCCCCCATATTTACACCCACACTCCCCCCCATATTTACACCCGCACTCCCCCCCATATATACACCCGCACTCCCCCAACATATACACCCGCACCCCCCATATATACACCCGCACCCCCCATATATACACTCGCACTCCCCCCACATATACACCCACACTCCCCCCATATATACACCCGCACTCCCCCCATATATACACCCACACTCCCCCCATATATACACCCGCACTCCCCCATATATACACCCGCACTCCCCCCATATATACACCCACACTCCCCTCCATATATACACCTGCACTCCCCCCATATATACAACCACACTCCCCCCATATATACACCCGCACTCCCCCCCATATATACACCCGCACTCCCCCCATATATACAACCACACTCCCCCCATATATACACCCGCACTCCCCCCATATATACAACCACACTCCCCCCATATATACACCCGCACTCCCCCCATATATACACCCGCACATACAGTGCCTTCTATGTCCCCTGGGTTATTGTGTTTTAACTCTACCTTGTTGATTTCTGCGTAATTTCTGACTTTTTAGTACTTTTATGTTCCTGTTCTTTGTATTTGGGGATTTATTATTTAACTAGTTGTCCCTTCCTCTAATGCTGTCTTTTATCTATGTAAAAATGCTATAAATAACATTCCCTAACTTGAATAGAATATTGTAGTTTTTCTTTATCAATTGTTGTATTTATTATTTTCACATTTTGTGTTACAATCCCTACCATGGATAGTGTTGGGTAAGCCGTTATTCACCCATTCTATGGGAACTTTCTGTTATATAGAATAGCCATAGAGTAGTCTTGTTGTTCACCCATTCTATGGGAACTTTCTGTTATATAGAATAGCCAAAGATTAGTCTTGTTGTTCACCCATTCTATTGGAACTTTATGTTATATAGAATAGCCATAGAGTAGTCTTGTTGTTCACCCATTCTATGGGAACTTTCTGTTATATAGAATAGCCATAGAGTAGTCTTGTTGTCTTGGAACAGTTGGTTATCAATGAACAGCTTATTGACTACGAGAGCTGCACGTTTCCCTTTTAGTCTGTTCTCTTTGAAGAGTAGGTACAGAACTGCAATTTCCTTCAGGAACTGATCGCTCATACCTATAGTGTTTTCATGCCCAGGCTTTTAACTTTTGTTTTGTCTTCAAAGGATGCACATTTAACAATGTTTGGGTACTCATATCGCTGTCCTCTCTGTCCGAACTGGTGAGTTTTGGCGACCGTATTGCCAGGGATTTGTAACACTTTAACCAGGAATTATTTTACCACGCTCTCAGGATCTTCACCCTCATCCTCTTTAATTAACTTTTAACGAGGCACGCCTCATAAAGCTGGTTGAGAGAATGCCAAGAGTGTGCAAAGCTGTCATCAAGGCAACGGGTAGCTACTATGAAGAATCTCAAGCACTTTTGGTTACTACATGTTTCCATGTGTTATTTCATAGTTTTGATGTCTTCACTATTATTCTACAATGTTGATCACAGTAAAAATAAAGAAAAACCCTTGAATGAGTAGGTGTGTCCAAACTTTTGACTAATGCTGTTTAAATTTACAAAAAATTATATGGGGGATTGGAAATGATGCAGACAATTATATTGATGCAAGCTACAATCTATCTGCAATATTAAAGCTGATCTACCCCCTAAAAAAAGTAATTAATTAATTATGTTCACTATGTCATCACGCACAGCCCTTTAGCCAAAACAAGTACATTTTAATGAAACACATCTCCGGTAGGAAAATGCGCATATTATTTTTATGCAGATTTTAGAATGTTCTTGTGAAAATCTGTCGCCAATTGGATGGAAACCTAGCTAGTGCCTCTGAGGGATCTGTATAGTCAGTTTCAGAAGGAAACATGTTTTCATTCTGTCTTTCCTGTATTAGACCAGAGTGACACATACTGTATCTGCACTTGTCTTTCACATATCCTCTACTACGGTCATTCCAGAGCTGCTCTAGATCTCCCATGGTTCTTTGCTGCTTCCTGTCTCTTAAGGCTTCACACCGTAAGAATGAGGGGATTGTCTTAGATTTGGCTCATTCCTCGTTCCCACATGTACAGTTGCTTTCATTCTTTCTTTCCTTCTTATTTTCTTTCTTTCTTCACTACTCTCTCTTTACTAATCTCTCTTTACTACTCTCCAATTACTACTCTCTCTTTACTACTCTCCAATTACTACTCTCTCTTTACTACTCTCCAATTACTACTCTCTCTTTACTACTCTCTTTTTACTACTCTCCAATTACTACTCTCTCTTTACTACTCTCTTTTTACTACTCTCCAATTACTACTCTCTCTTTACTACTCTCCAATTACTACTCTCTCTTTACTACTCTCCAATTACTACTCTCTCTTTACTACTCTCTTTTTACTACTCTCCAATTACTACTCTCTCTTTACTACTCTCTTTTTACTACTCTCTCTTTAATTATTTTTGTTTACTACTCTCCCTTTACTATTATCTCTTTACTACTCTCTTTTTACAACTCTCTTTTTACAACTCTCTTTTTACAACTCTCTCTTTACTACTCTCTCTTTACTACTCTCTCTTTACTATTATCGCTTTACTAATCTCTCTTTACTACTCTCTCTTTACTAATCTCTCTTTACTACTCTCTCTTTACTACTCTCTCTTTACTAATCTCTCTTTACTACTCTCTCTTTAATTATCTTTGTTTACTACTCTCTTTACTATTATCTCTTTACTACTCTCTCTTTAATTATCTTTGTTTACTACTCTCTTTACTATTATCTCTTTACTACTCTCTCTTTAATTATCTTTGTTTACTACTCTCTTTACTATTATCTCTTTACTACTCTCTCTTTACTATTATCTCTTTACTACTCTCTTTACTATTATCTCTTTACTACTCTCTTTTTACTTCTCTCTCTTTAATTATCTTTGTTTATTGCTCTCTCTTCACTACTCTCTCTGCTGATATTGTGTGTGTTTGGGTGTGTGCGCCCGTGCCTGCGCTTGTGTATGTGTGTGTGCTAGCTTAGCATTTCCAAATTTGTCTCTGAGATGAGAAGAGAGTGCTGCTCGGACCTCTTCCTCCATTTTTATCCGATAGACTTCCTGTACTTCCTGTACTGTGACTCAGGAGTCCTCCTGCATCCATTTTGTGAGATTCATTTCATAATTTTGTTTTGATTAGCAGTTTTCCCATCTAGTAGTTTCATATGCTTTGCCAGTGATTTCTTCATCAAGAATTCAACCTGCTTCAGCCAGTGCTACTCCAGTCCTCTGTGCTTGTCTCCCGTGGTCATGCCACTTAACTCTCAACAAAATGCAGACAAAAATTCGCTCATTTTTCAATTATTATGTGTTAACTCAATGTATGTGTGTTAGTGTTTATGTGTGAGTGTGTTGTAACAGTTTTTCCTGCCTGTTGCATCATGTCTGTCGTCCTACTGTACTCCTGTCAACACAGGATAGTTTCGTACAGTGGCTTGCCTCTCTCTGACAGGGTTGCCAAACGTGTCGTACCACAGTTCAGCATGTTTAGACAGGTGTGTGTAGACACATTATATATATATCACACTGTATTACCTGAACTGCTCACCTACAGGGGCCCAACTCTATAAGTAGACCCGATTTCAATCCACAAAAGTTGGTCCTTGGCCACTCTCTCTCAGACTATAGCTAGCTCTACTGCCCCTTTCAAAAAGGTGATCTACTGTCCCAAGGTCTGTTTAGCATACATGGAAACCAGCCAGGAAGTATTGAATTAAACATAGAATATAAATGATGGGGTTGTGGAAGAGAGGGGATCGATGCAGGACGATCCTGGAAAGAGCTGTCGTGGGAAGTGCCCTTAATGCACTTCCTGTTTTGAGCCCTGTTCCTGTACAACTTTGCATTTTCCTCCACATACTGTAGTGCTCAGTAAAGAGCTTTCATGTCAACCATTAGTCCCTCTCTTCTCCAGCGCCTCTCCCCATCCATCTATCCATCCATCCGTCCATCCATCCACCCAGTCACTATAATTTCCAGTCCTTTGATCAACTTTAAACCTTGGTAACTCCAGCCCTGTGCCACCACTAAAATGCTGAAAACCCCTTACATTAACCCCTCTTTCAAAAAGCTCCACTATCCATCCATCCACTCTCCTCCCAGCTCTGAGCTACAGGAAGCTGAACCCCTCTTCTGGTAAATCTACATCTTACACTCCAATTCACTGCATAATATTTTGGCTCGACGGTATGATAAATGCCAGATAGAGTGTGTTGGCTGTTTGGTGATTCTGTGTCAATTAAAAGTCATACTATGATGTTGAGGGCTGGGGTTATGGACTAATGCTATGATGTTGAGGGCTGGGGTTATGGACTAATGCTATGATGTTGAGGGCTGGGGTTATGGACTAATGCTATGATGTTGAGGGCTGGGGGTATGGACTAATGCTATGATGTTGAGGGCTGGGGGTATGGACTAATGCTATGATGTTGAGGGCTGGGGTTATGGACTAATGCTATGATGTTGAGGGCTGGGGGTATGGACTAATGCTATGATGTTGAGGGCTGGGGTCATGGACTAATGCTATGATGTTGAGGGCTGGGGTTATGGACTAATGCTATGATGTTGAGGGCTGGGGTCATGGACTAATGCTATGATGTTGAGGGCTGGGGTCATGGACTAATGCTATGATGTTGAGGGCTGGGGGTATGGACTAATGCTATGATGTTGAGGGCTGGGGTTATGGACTAATGCTATGATGTTGAGGGCTGGGGTTATGGACTAATGCTATGATGTTGAGGGCTGGGGTTATGGACTAATGCTATGCTGTTGAGGGCTGGGGTTATGGACTAATGCTATGATGTTGAGGGCTGGGGGTATGGACTAATGCTATGATGTTGAGGGCTGGGGGTATGGACTAATGCTATGATGTTGAGGGCTGGGGTCATGGACTAATGCTATGCTGTTGAGGGCTGGGGGTATGGACTAATGCTATGATGTTTGAGGGCTGGGGTTATGGACTAATGCTATGATGTTTGAGGGCTGGGGGTATGGACTAATGCTATGATGTTTGAGGGCTGGGGTTATGGACTAATGCTATGATGTTGAGGGCTGGGGTTATGGACTAATGCTATGATGTTTGAGGGCTGGGGTTATGGACTAATGCTATGATGTTGAGGGCTGGGGCTATGGACTAATGCTATGATGTTTGAGGGCTGGGGTTATGGACTAATGCTATGATGTTGAGGGCTGGGGCTATGGACTAATGCTATGATGTTGAGGGCTGGGGCTATGGACTAATGCTATGATGTTTGAGGGCTGGGGTTATGGACTAATGCTATGATGTTTGAGGGCTTGGGTTATGGACTAATGCTATGATGTTGAGGGCTGGGGGTATGGACTAATGCTATGCTGTTGAGGGCTGGGGGTATGGACTAATGCTATGCTGTTGAGGGCTGGGGTTATGGACTAATGCTATGATGTTGAGGGCTGGGGCTATGGACTAATGCTATGATGTTGAGGGCTGGGGCTATGGACTAATGCTATGATGTTTGAGGGCTGGGGTTATGGACTAATGCTATGATGTTTGAGGGCTTGGGTTATGGACTAATGCTATGATGTTGAGGGCTGGGGGTATGGACTAATGCTATGCTGTTGAGGGCTGGGGGTATGGACTAATGCTATGCTGTTGAGGGCTGGGGTTATGGACTAATGCTATGATGTTTGAGGGCTTGGGTTATGGACTAATAATATGATGTTGAGGGCTGGGGTTATGGACTAATGCTATGATGTTTGAGGGCTGGGGTTATGGACTAATGCTATGATGTTTGAGGGCTGGGGTTATGGACTAATGCTATGATGTTTGAGGGCTGGGGTTATGGACTAATGCTATGATGTTGAGGGCTGGGGTTATGGACTAATAATATGATGTTGAGGGCTGGGGCTATGGACTAATGCTATGATGTTGAGGGCTGGGGTTATGGACTAATGCTATGATGTTGAGGGCTGGGGGTATGGACTAATGCTATGATGTTTGAGGGCTTGGGTTATGGACTAATAATATGATGTTGAGGGCTGGGGTTATGGACTAATGCTATGATGTTTGAGGGCTTGGGTTATGGACTAATAATATGATGTTGAGGGCTGGGGCTATGGACTAATGCTATGATGTTTGAGGGCTGGGGTCATGGACTAATGCTATGATGTTGAGGGCTGGGGTTATGGACTAATAATATGATGTTGAGGGCTGGGGTTATGGACTAATGCTATGATGTTGAGGGCTGGGGTTATGGACTAATGCTATGATGTTTGAGGGCTGGGGTTATGGACTAATGCTATGATGTTGAGGGCTGGGGTTATGGACTAATGCTATGATGTTGAGGGCTGGGGTTATGGACTAATAATATGATGTTGAGGGCTGGGGTTATGGACTAATGCTATGATGTTGAGGGCTGGGGTTATGGACTAATGCTATGATGTTGAGGGCTGGGGCTATGGACTAATGCTATGATGTTTGAGGGCTGGGGTTATGGACTAATGCTATGATGTTTGAGGGCTGGGGTTATGGACTAATGCTATGATGTTTGAGGGCTGGGGCTATGGACTAATGCTATGATGTTGAGGGCTGGGGCTATGGACTAATGCTATGATGTTGAGGGCTGGGGCTATGGACTAATGCTATGATGTTGAGGGCTGGGGTTATGGACTAATGCTATGATGTTGAGGGCTGGGGTTATGGACTAATAATATGATGTTGAGGGCTGGGGTTATGGACTAATGCTATGATGTTGAGGGCTGGGGTTATGGACTAATAATATGATGTTTGAGGGCTGGGGCTATGGACTAATAATATGATGTTGAGGGCTGGGGTTATGGACTAATGCTATGATGTTGAGGGCTGGGGTTATGGACTAATGCTATGATGTTGAGGGCTGGGGTTATGGACTAATAATATGATGTTTGAGGGCTGGGGCTATGGACTAATGCTATGATGTTGAGGGCTGGGGTCATGGACTAATGCTATGATGTTGAGGGCTGGGGTCATGGACTAATGCTATGATGTTGAGGGCTGGGGCTATGGACTAATAATATGATGTTGAGGGCTGGGGTTATGGACTAATGCTATGATGTTGAGGGCTGGGGTTATGGACTAATAATATGATGTTGAGGGCTGGGGCTATGGACTAATAATATGATGTTGAGGGCTGGGGTTATGGACTAATGCTATGATGTTGAGGGCTGGGGTTATGGACTAATAATATGATGTTGAGGGCTGGGGTTATGGACTAATAATATGATGTTGAGGGCTGGGGCTATGGACTAATGCTATGATGTTTGAGGGCTGGGGTTATGGACTAATGCTATGATGTTGAGGGCTGGGGTTATGGACTAATGCTATGATGTTGAGGGCTGGGGCTATGGACTAATGCTATGATGTTGAGGGCTGGGGTTATGGACTAATGCTATGATGTTGAGGGCTGGGGCTATGGACTAATGCTATGATGTTTGAGGGCTGGGGTTATGGACTAATGCTATGATGTTTGAGGGCTGGGGGTATGGACTAATGCTATGATGTTGAGGGCTGGGGTTATGGACTAATGCTATGATGTTGAGGGCTGGGGCTATGGACTAATGCTATGATGTTTGAGGGCTGGGGTTATGGACTAATGCTATGATGTTGAGGGCTGGGGTTATGGACTAATGCTATGATGTTGAGGGCTGGGGTTATGGACTAATAATATGATGTTGAGGGCTGGGGGTATGGACTAATGCTATGATGTTTGAGGGCTGGGGTTATGGACTAATGCTATGATGTTGAGGGCTGGGGTTATGGACTAATGCTATGATGTTTGAGGGCTGGGGCTATGGACTAATGCTATGATGTTTGAGGGCTGGGGTTATGGACTAATGCTATGATGTTTGAGGGCTTGGGTTATGGACTAATGCTATGATGTTTGAGGGCTGGGGTTATGGACTAATGCTATGATGTTTGAGGGCTGGGGCTATGGACTAATGCTATGATGTTGAGGGCTGGGGTTATGGACTAATGCTATGATGTTGAGGGCTGGGGTTATGGACTAATGCTATGATGTTGAGGGCTGGGGCTATGGACTAATGCTATGATGTTGAGGGCTGGGGTTATGGACTAATGCTATGATGTTGAGGGCTGGGGTTATGGACTAATGCTATGCTGTTGAGGGCTGGGGTTATGGACTAATGCTATGATGTTGAGGGCTGGGGGTATGGACTAATGCTATGATGTTTGAGGGCTGGGGTTATGGACTAATAATATGATGTTTGAGGGCTGGGGCTATGGACTAATGCTATGATGTTGAGGGCTGGGGTTATGGACTAATGCTATGATGTTGAGGGCTGGGGTTATGGACTAATGCTATGATGTTGAGGGCTGGGGTTATGGACTAATGCTATGATGTTGAGGGCTGGGGTTATGGACTAATGCTATGATGTTTGAGGGCTGGGGGTATGGACTAATGCTATGATGTTGAGGGCTGGGGTTATGGACTAATGCTATGCTGTTGAGGGCTGGGGTTATGGACTAATGCTATGATGTTGAGGGCTGGGGTTATGGACTAATGCTATGATGTTTGAGGGCTGGGGTTATGGACTAATGCTATGATGTTGAGGGCTGGGGCTATGGGCTAATGCACAACCCTTTGAAAAGAAGCCAAAACCTATTAATTGAATGTTTATTTTGGCAGTTTATTTTATAAATGGATGGACTAATTGTATCACATTTACATTTAGAATGTCAAGGTGTGTGTGTGTGTGTGTGTTTGTGTGTAAGATCTCACCACAGATTGCTGAATGAAATAAACATTAGGGTCTATCATCTCCCTGTGATGTCTTTGAGGTACATTTGGTTCCCATTTCACAGGACAGGGATGAAGAGGTGGAGGAAGAGAGGGAAAGGAGGGAGAGGAATACACACAAGAGAACCAAACTGAAATACACAAATCCTTTGAGCAGAAAGGATCGGTCTCTGTGATGCATGATGGGATAGAGTCCCACTGATGGGTTGAGACAAAGTAAAACACAGACCAGCATTGTGTTGTGTAGGCCGGCTACAGAAACAGGATGAAACTATGACAATATGAAGTATTCAGTTCATAGGCCTATTCTTGTCTTCAGTAAAGCCATATGATTTCCCCTAACCCCCACACACCAGACTTCTATCCAGGCTGGGTCAACTAAGCAGGGCCTCATGATTTCATCCTCCCCAGAAGTGTGCATAGTGTTGTTTTGATGGTCTCAGTTTGTGTCGTTAGAAGTTGTGATTGATCATCTGTACAGCTCATTTGTGGTGGGAGAACCATTGCACCATCACTGTCAAATGTTTACATGCCTTTTCCACGATGTCAGTGTTGCTGTAATCATTGTCTTTATTTCATCACAATAGAAAGGATCTCTATCTCTCTCTCTCTGTCTCTCTTTCTCTCTCTCTCTCTCTCTCTCTCTGTCTCTCTTTCTCTCTCTCTCTCTCTCTCTCTCTCTCTCTCTCTCCTACTCTCTCTCCCTCTCTCCATCTCCTAGTCTCTCTCTGTCTCTCTCTCTCTCTGTCTCTCTTTCTCTCTCTGTCTCTCTGTGTCTCTCTCTCTGTCTCTCTCTCTCTCTCTCTCTCTCTCTCTCTCTCTCTCTCCTACTCTCTCGCCCTCTCTCGATCTCCTAGTCTCTCTCTCTCTCTCTCTCTCTCTCTGTCTGTCTTTCTCTCTTTCTAATTCTAATTCTAAGTCTACAAGTGTTAAAATCAGGCTTGTCTTACAATTGTATTCTATCCACGAGTGGCACTTTACAAATCCACTTTGGTCTTTGGGCCGTTTTAAAAAGTTTGTCAAAACTCTGGTGGAGGAGAAAGACTGGTGTGATCTTTAAGCTGAGCAGTCATATTGATTTTCTCTCCTGTAGAAAATAGCCTTAGTGACATTCAGGGGCATGAACACGCTCTGCCATTTGGGGACCAGAGAAGACCTGTACATTTTTTCTGATTAAGGAGGAGAGAGAGAGAGCAGGGAGAGAACAGGTGAGAGACTAAAATAAAGCAGTGTATTGTGTTCCTCCCTAATGAACAGTGAGGAGAGATGTGTTCTGGTTGCTTTACTGTGAGGAGTTTAGCCAAGTAACCGTAGCGCCTGGCAATGGATGCAGTAGCACCTGACCTTTATGCCTCAGCGCCTGTCTGTGTGTGTGTGTGTGTGTGTGTGTGTGTGTGTGTGTGTGTGTGTGTGTGTGTGTGTGTGTGTGTGTGTGTGTGTGTGTGTGTGTGTGTGTGTGTGTGTGTGTGTGTAATTGTGTGTGTGTGTGTGTGTGTGTGTGTGTGTGTGTGTGTGTGTGTGTGTGTGTGTGTGTGTGTACGTGTGTAACTGTGTAACTGTACATGTGTATTGTTCAGAGACTGTGTTTTAAAAACAGCAAAGAGCTCCGGACTGACGTCACCTGACCTTCACATGAAGGAAAAGTCAAAGTCCAAAGCTATTCCCTGTGATATATGGTGTGTGTTTGTGTGGTTGGGCACAGGTTTGTGTATGTGGACACCTTCCGTTATTTCCTCTTATCTCTGTTTCCCATCTGTGACTATTTTGAATAAATCAGACCCATGTCTATCACTGTTACATAAACCTGGCCGGGGCTGCAGGCTGTACTACTGAGCATTTCATAGCACATCATCACTATGACATCACTATGACATCACCATGAGAGGAATCAACTCAGTTCAGTGGAAGTGTTGTGACTGGTTTCCCATGCAGTTTGTAAAAACTAAAATTCACCCCAATCCAAGAATCACTGGTAGAACCAGACGCTTACATGTTTAAACCTTAGACACACTACAATTCCCTGCGACATCAGAGTGATCCAATTAAGAGTCTACGTGTGTACCGTGGGACAGAAACACATAAGAGGAATACATTGAATTGCGGACATTGACATTGGCAGACAACATGTAAAACATTTTGTTTCTGTGCTCTGCACTACATATTCCACGTTCACAAGTTTACAACATGATTCTAAAGGGCGTCCAGTCAAATTAAGTTCAATGACAGCCAGAGTTCCAAGTCCCATAATCAAAACCAAGCAGGGGTCATGTCCAGGGGTCATGTCCAGGGTTCATGTCCAGGGGTCATGTCCAGGGGTCATGTCCAGTGGGTCATGTCCAGGGGTCATGTCCAGTGGGTCATGTCCAGTGGGTCATGTCCAGGGGTCATGTCCAGGGGTCATGTCCAGGGGTCATGTCCAGTGGGTCATGTCCAGGGGTCATGTCCAGTGGGTCATGTCCAGGGGTCATGTCCAGGGTTCATGTCCAGGGGTCATGTCCAGGGGTCATGTCCAGGGGTCATGTCCAGTGGGTCATGTCCAGGGGTCATGTCCAGGGGTCATGTCCAGGGGTCATGTCCAGGGTTCATGTCCAGGGGTCATGTCCAGTGGTTCATGTCCAGGGGTCATGTCCAGGGGTCATGTCCAGTGGGTCATGTCCAGGGGTCATGTCCAGGGGTCATGTCCAGGGTTCATGTCCAGGGGTCATGTCCAGGGGTCATGTCCAGTGGGTCATGTCCAGGGGTCATGTCCAGTGGGTCATGTCCAGGGGTCATGTCCAGGGGTCATGTCCAGGGGTCATGTCCAGGGGTCATGTCCAGTGGGTCATGTCCAGGGGTCATGTCCAGGGGTCATGTCCAGGGTTCATGTCCAGGGGTCATGTCCAGGGGTCATGTCCAGTGGGTCATGTCCAGGGGTCATGTCCAGTGGGTCATGTCCAGGGGTCATGTCCAGGGGTCATGTCCAGTGGTTCATGTCCAGGGGTCATGTCCAGGGGTCATGTCCAGTGGGTCATGTCCAGGGGTCATGTCCAGGGGTCATGTCCAGGGTTCATGTCCAGGGGTCATGTCCAGGGGTCATGTCCAGTGGGTCATGTCCAGGGGTCATGTCCAGTGGGTCATGTCCAGGGGTCATGTCCAGGGTTCATGTCCAGGGGTCATGTCCAGTGGTTCATGTCCAGGGGTCATGTCCAGGGGTCATGTCCAGTGGGTCATGTCCAGGGGTCATGTCCAGGGGTCATGTCCAGGGTTCATGTCCAGGGGTCATGTCCAGTGGGTCATGTCCAGGGGTCATGTCCAGGGGTCATGTCCAGTGGGTCATGTCCAGGGGTCATGTCCAGTGGGTCATGTCCAGTGGGTCATGTCCAGGGGTCATGTCCAGGGGTCATGTCCAGGGGTCATGTCCAGTGGGTCATGTCCAGGGGTCATGTCCAGGGGTCATGTCCAGGGGTCATGTCCAGGGTTCATGTCCAGGGGTCATGTCCAGGGGTCATGTCCAGTGGGTCATGTCCAGGGGTCATGTCCAGTGGGTCATGTCCAGTGGGTCATGTCCAGGGGTCATGTCCAGGGGTCATGTCCAGGGGTCATGTCCAGTGGGTCATGTCCAGGGGTCATGTCCAGTGGGTCATGTCCAGTGGGTCATGTCCAGGGGTCATGTCCAGGGGTCATGTCCAGTGGGTCATGTCCAGGGGTCATGTCCAGTGGGTCATGGCCAGGGGTCATGTCCAGGGGTCATGTCCAGTGGGTTATGTCCAGGGGTCATGTCCAGTGGGTCATGTCCAGTGGGTCATGTCCAGTGGGTCATGTCCAGGGGTCATGTCCAGTGGGTCATGTCCAGGGGTCATGTCCAGTGGGTCATGTCCAGTGAGTCATGTCCAGGGGTCATGTCCAGGGGTCATGTCCAGGGGTCATGTCCAGTGGGTCATGTCCAGTGGGTCATGTCCAGTGGGTCATGTCCAGGGGTCATGTCCAGTGGGTCATGTCCAGGGGTCATGTCCAGTGGGTCATGTCCAGTGAGTCATGTCCAGGGGTCATGTCCAGTGGGTCATGTCCAGTGGGTCATGTCCAGGGGTCTTGTCCAGGGGTCTTGTCCAGGGGTCATGTCCAGGGGTCATGTCCAGGGGTCTTGTCCAAGGGTCATGTCCAGTGGGTCATGTCCAGTGGGTCATGTCCAGTGGGTCATGTCCAGTGAGTCATGTCCAGTGGGTCATGTCCAGGGGTCATGTCCAGTGGGTCATGTCCAGGGGTCATGTCCAGGTCTGCAGTGAGTTATATTGAGGCTTGAACCACCTGTCAACCCCAATCTTTTTTTATAATATGTACGGATAGCCAGGGGCACAGTCCAACAATCAGACATCATTTACAAACCAAGCATGTGTTTAGTGAGTCCACCAAAAAATAAAGGGTGGTTGTTTTGATACGTGTGTGAATTAGACAATTGTATTGTCCTGCTAATCATTCAAAATGTAATAAGTACTTTTTGTTGTCAAACAAAAATGTATAGAGCAAAAAGTACATAATTTTCTCTAGGAATGTAGAGAAGTAAAAGTAGTCAAAAATATAAATAGTAAAGTAAAATACAGATACCCCAAAAAACTACTTATTTTTTTATAATCTCTTACACACTGAAAGTGGTACTTGAGGAACTCTCAGTGAAACCATTAACTCATATACCTAATCTTCAAGTCTGCACCGCAAGCACATTATCTGCTTTACTCTCAGTTTGCAGTTGTAAAACTGATCATGTGCTTGCAGTTTTGCAGACTTGGTCGATGGATGGAGAAAGAAAGAGAGAGATTGGTCGATGGATGGAGAAAGATAGAGAGAGATTGGTCGATGGATGGAGAAAGAAAGAGAGAGATTGGTCGATGGATGGAGAAAGAAAGAGAGGGATTGTTCGATGGAGTTTTTTGGGCCAAATTGCACTCTGTGTATTCCTCCTCCAGTGATGACACAGATGTATGGTGGCTAAGTATTCTAATGAGGTATTGTGCCTTGCCATGCCTACCTTCCACTCTGATACCATCCAGTTGGCTGAGAGGAAAGCCCAGTTGCACTGCATCTAATGAGAATGACAGCAACTGATGATGATTGGGTTGTCAGTAGGAGCAGTGATGCAGGTCAGGTCAGGACCAAAATGTGCTTGCAGTTTTTGCAAAACACTAAACACAGTTTTCTACATTAGACACATGATTCAAAACTAACACTGCCATTCAAAATGCCACACTCATTTACCTATTACCTACTGTACACAAAGTGTGAAAACGCATAGCTAATTTCTTCACTTAGAAATCAGAGCTTGATCACTATAAATTGGCTTCAGGTTGGCTTTTTTGGTTTGGACAACAATGGAGGCCAATTTTGGAGAGTTAGAGGAAGGGGAGTGAGAGTAAGAGGAGGAGGAGGAGGAGGACAAGGAGGATGAGGAGGAGGACAAGGAGGAGGAGGAGGACAATGAGGAGGAGGAGGAGGAGGACGAGGAGGAGGACAAGGAGGAGGAGGATGAGGAGGAGGAGGAAGAGGAGGAGGAGGAAGCCTATTTGTCTATCTTCTACTGTATTTGTTTTGTCTGTTACTGTTCATCCCGAAATCTGGAGGAAAATACACTGTTTTGAGAAAGAAATACATTTTATTTTTCCCCCCATGCATTTCTGTTTATAGTGTAAATATATACTGAATATGCATACATACTGTATATATTTGTGCACATACATGTATGTGTGAGTGCTATGACCAGCTGCCGTGGACTCCACTGAACATGCAAAAGACACGAGATAGTAGTGTTTTCCATTAGCCACGTCCGTGTGTAGTTGGCTTGTATAAGAGATAATCATTTGGTTTGTATGTTGAGTTTTGATGCAAAAACACAATTTTGAGAAGAGTTAAAATAGTTTTGAATTAAGTCTTTGGTTATGCAAGAGATGTGTGACGTTTTGCATGTTGTGTGTGTGTTTTGGGGTTTTGTGTGTAGAGTCTAGAGAAAAGGAGCCATAGCTTCAGAAATCATGTGTAAGCAATTGTCAACAACTGTAAGTAGTACTTTACAGTATTTTTACTTAAGTACTTTACAACACTGAGTTTAGTGAATAACAGCAGCGTCTTTCTTGTTGTCACAAAGGGGCTGGTAGATACAGTATACAGAGTTTTTATTATTAATACGATAATGATTTAACCCCTTGTTCTTATCTTAAGAGTCAGTATGACCTTTGACCTCTCTATAATTTTGAATAATCACCCCCAACTAACCAGGGATTGCAGTAAACTGTCAGTAGAGTCCTCTGGAGAAAAAGGCGGCCAAGCTATGCTAAAAATGAGGATAAATTGTTTTGGCTATCAGACGTTTTAAAGAATAACAAAATCACAGCCTGGGACAAATGAGAGGTCAGAGCTGGGAATGTTTAGACTGCCATGGTAAATACTTCCTCATGAGAAAAACATGAATACAGGGAGAGAGAGAGTCTTATATAAATAGTTTGTCATGAGAACATGAATACAGGGAATCTCATATAAAGTGTAGGACAGA
>NC_138310.1:87172483-87247483 GCF_965601325.2 Salmo salar
CTTCATCATAATCCTGGGTTGCTATGGGATGATCGTCAAGGCGCTGATCTGTAACGACATGACCAACGCTCCGTTACGGCGTAAGTCCATCCACCTGGTGATTATCGTGCTGGCTGTGTTCGCTGTGTCCTACCTGCCCTTTCACGTGATGAAGAACCTAAACATGCGCGCCAGGCTGTACTTCCAGGTCCCGGACATGTGTGACTTTAATAACCGGGTGTACGCCACCTACCAGGTGACGCGGGGGCTGGCCAGCCTCAACAGCTGTGTGGATCCGGTTCTCTACTTCCTGGCTGGTGACACGTTCAGGAGGAAGTTCTCCAGAGCTACTAAAAAACAATCCAAGAAGGGGGAGGAGCTCCCAGTGCAGTCCAAGAGTGAAGAGACTGCGCTCAACAGTCTGCCGGAATATGTCAAGAACAGGGATGGACAGTTCTGAGAGAGATCTGGTTCCGGGTCTTGGTCTCTGGTCCGGGTGGTCAGTCTGAACCTCTTACAGGGGTTCTGTGTGAAAACGTACTGTGTATTGGTGCTGTGGACCTCGCAGACTGTGTGCACTGTGGATAGAACAGTCTGGGCGGGAACGTGACAAAGCTGATGATAATAGTTTGTGTCTCTGTAATGCTTATCACTAGCTAGGTATTTTCTGAATGTGAACAAAGTGCTCATCCATCCATAACCAAACGGAAGGAGAAGGTAATAGGTTCATCTCCTGTAAACAACAGCCTCTTGTTCCTCTATTGAACCAATGCTAATGTGTTTGTAATGGAGAGAGGGCTCTGCTAGCCGCCCAGTGGATGCTTCATAATCACTACCTATTAGCAGGTAGAGAGTGGTGGCTGAGGCTAGGTGAGGCACCAGGGATAACTGAGATCTATTACCTACAGCCTGGGCCTTATGACTGCTCTGTGGAGGTTGACATACAGAGATTATAATGCACTATGAATGTTCTGAGTGGCGTTTCTCAGACTGCTACGAATTAAATGAACCCCCAATTGAATCCAGTACAGTCAGTGTATCACTATGGCGTGCCCTGTGCGTCCATGGTCTATCTATTCTACATAATATGAAGGGACTACACTAGTCTCATGTGAATATGACACTATTCAGTAATATACTGTAATATACTGTTATATACAGTAATATACTGTTATATACAGTAATATACTGTTATATACAGTAATATACTGTAAATACAGTAATATACTGTTATATACTGTAATATACTGTTATATACAGTAATATACTGTAAATACAGTAATATACTGTTATATACAGTAATATACTGTTATATACAGTAATATACTGTTATATACAGTAATATACTGTTATATACAGAAATATACTGTAATGTACTGAATGTGTGTTGTAGTTGTACTGTACAGGTTATGTTGTTATTGTTTTGTTTTTTGTTATTGCATGAGTCCAGTGTAATTATCGGGAGGGATTTTACCAATGAAAAATCACGGCAGCCGTTTCCTATGAAGTGTTGAACTGTTGATATGCATGCAGAGAAGAATGCATGCAGGTGACCATATGATTTGAAACGAACGTTACTTGGTGTGTAAAACAGCCATATTGAGTTTTTTGGGGGGGGATTGTAAAACCCAATGAAATGTTTTTCACCTCTCAGTGTTTTGTATACATAGCAATCAAAACTTCAATCTCTTTAGCCACCTTTTAGTAGGTGGGAAAAAATCTATGTAAAACCTGGAACTATGTATGTTGTGCTAAGTATCTGGTTATCGTCTTCCTAGTGGAGCCATTTTCTGACTGTTCCTGGACTGGGCAGCAACTCTAGCAGCTCCACAGATGTTCATAGTATAATGTTGTATGTGGATTGACTGATAATAGCATTAAATGCACAAGTTACCCCCCCCATCCATATTATTGAGAGATATGTAGACCTGATGAGGAAGTGGATGATATGATCATATCTGGCTTTTATAGAAATCTGTGGGACTGCACATTCGCTGCTCAGGTCAGGGGTCATGTTGGAGCACACAGTTGCTCTGAAGTTGTACAGTATTTGGGGGTCAGTTGTGAATGTGTCAATAAACGTTTTATATAAAACATGTTAAAAGTTATCAGATTAATTATATTTTTTTCTACTCATCTCTCTCTCTCTCTCTCTCTCTCTCTCTCTCTCTGTGTCTCTCTCTGTGTCTCTCTCTCTGTCTCTCTCTCTCTGTCTTTCTCTCTTTCTTTCTCTCTCTCTGTCTCTCTTTGTCTCTCTCTCCCTGTCTCTCTCTCTCTCTCTCTCGCTCTCTCTCTCTGTCTCTCTCTCTGTCTTTCTCTCTCTCTCTCCCTGTCTCTCTCTCGCTCTCTCTCTGTCTCTCTCTCTCTTTCTCCCTGCTGTATATGTTGCCATTTCTCAGTTTAAGCAGCCGTATCCACTGTTAATCATTCCAAAGGGCTTTCCTGATTATTAGATACATTGCTTTATTACACTGGATCCAACTCATCTTGTCTTGGCCTTCTCTCAAACTCGCCGTGACAAAGGTTTAGAGTAACTTTATTTTCTGCTTCCACCAATTAGCAATAATTCAATGGGTTGTGCTGTATTGTACTGCACTGTTTATCCAGTTTATGGCTGTTATGTATGTGAATGGCGTTATCCTGCAGAGATCTATTCAAACCCATACACTTACAGTTCCAGCTCTTTCCCTGCACGCCTGTTGACTTTCCTTTTAGAACAACTGTGAGGGAGAGGGGGAACGAGGGACGAATAAAGAGTGGCACCTTTTTCTCTCCTTCTTGGCGTTTCCAAAGACATCCTTTGTGTGGGAGACAAAGGGACTGGAGTTATCGATGCTGGGAGTGTTGGGATCCTATCGCCAGGACTTCAGGTTTCTGTGGTGGGAGTGTTGATATCCTGTCACCAGGACCCCAGGTTTCTGTTTCTGTGGTGGGAGTGTTGATATCCTGTCACCAGGACCCCAGGTTTCTGTGGTGGGAGTGTTGATATCCTGTCACCAGGACCCCAGGTTTCTGTGGTGGGAGTGTTGATATCCTGTCACCAGGACCCCAGATTTCTGTTTCTGTGGTGGGAGTGTTCATATCCTGTCACCAGGACCCCAGATTTCTGTTTCTGTGGTGGGACTGTTGATATCCTGTCACCAGGACCTCAGGTTTCTGTGGTGGGAGTGTTGATATCCTGTCGCCAGGACCCCAGGTTTCTGTGGTGGAAGGGTACAGGAAGCCATCAGATTTCACCAAACTGGTCATATGAATAGAAACAGACTTTGATTTCCTGGCTAGCTGTGTGGTTGGTATTGTTGATTCGAAATCTGTGTGGGCGGGGGCACTATAAATATTATGAAAACAGGTGGTTGTTGTTGTTATTGTGATAGTTAGTATTGGTTGTCATAGAGAGGAGTGTGTTTGCGTATGTGTGTTCTTCCAGGTGTGTGTACTGGACTGTGTGGTTGGCAGAAGGGCTATAGTGCTCAAATAGGAAATCTCTGGGCTGGACAGACAATAGAAGTCTTGAATGATAACGTGCTGAAGCATGAACACTTAATATCCTGTCATATTGTTTCTCCTCTCCCTCCTCCACTCTTTCCTCTGTCTCCTCTCCCTCCTCTCTTTCCTCTTCCTCTGTCTCCTCTCCCTCTTCCTCTCTTTCCTCTGTCTCCTCTCCCTCTTCCTCTCTTTCCTCCTCTGTCTCCTCTCCCTCCTTTATTTCTTCCTTTCCTCTGTCTCTTCTTCCTCCTCTTCCTCCCTTCCCTCTGTCTCCTCTCTCTCTTCCTCCCTTCCATCTGTCTCCTCTCCCTCCTCTCTTCCTCCCTTCCCTCTGTCTCCTCTCTCTCTTCCTCCCTTCCATCTGTCTCCTCTCCCTCCTCTCTTCCTCCCTTCCCTCTGTCTCCTCTCTCTTCTCCTCTCCCATCTTGTTTGACTCCCCTATTCCTCCACCTCATTCCTCCTTTCCCCACCCTTCTTTTTCTTCCTTCCCACCTTCATTTTTTCTGGCACTGTCAGCTTGCCCTGGGTGACAGTAAGAGAATGGCAAGGTGGGGTGTTGGTGAGGGTGTGGTTGAGGGTGAGGGGAGATGGTAGACAGAAGATGGATAGCAGGGGGCAAGAAGGGAGGTAGAGGGAGGGAGACTTGGGTAACAAAGTTCTCTCTCTAGAGGACAAACGGGCAGGCAGGGAACCCCAGTGTGTGTACGTGTGTGTGTCTCCAGAGGACAAGCAGTGGGCCCCCTAGAGGGTCATTATTGTCTGGACAGGCCTGGTGAAATATGGTACTTTGTTCCAGCGGATATACGTGAGGCACAGCAGCGTTCATTAAGGAGCAGCCTGTCTGTCTGCTGGGGACACAGTCTGGCTGTGTTCATATGATAATCACAGAACCTTGAATTTCAAGTAGAAAGAGAATGGCTAGTTCAAACAGTTCCCAAACTGTTTTGAGCATTGACTCACCGAAAGTACTGTTGAATGTCATCGTGACCCACCTAACTGGAAACAGAAGCACCTAACAGGACAGGACCTAGCCCAACACACTGGCAAGATCCAACATTTGGGAAACAATGAGATGTAAAACAGTGAGGAACAACTGGTTTGTGGCTACAAACGTTGAATTCTGTTCACTGTTGAACATCTCCACCTCTGTGTCAAACTCAGTGGCTGTAGTCATCTTGAGACAAAAGCTGAGTTGATCAATCAGATCAGTATTATACACTATATATACAGTATGTGGAATGTGGAAACCCCTTCAAATTAGTGGATTCGGCTATTTCAACCACACTCGTGCTGACAGGTGTATACAATCGAGCACACAGCCATGCAGTCTCCATAGACAAACATTGGCAGTAGAATGGCCTTACTGAAGAGCTCAGTGACTTTCAACATGGCACTGTCATAGGATGCCACCTTTCCAACATGTCAGTTCGTTAAATTTCCGTTCTGCTAGAGCTGCCCCGGTCAACTGTAAGTGCTCTAATTGTGAAGTGGAAACAGCTAGGAGCAACAACGGCTCAACTGTGAAGTGGTAGGCCACACAAGCTCACAGAATTGGACCGCCGAGTGCTGAAGTGCGCAGCACGTAAAACTCGCCTGTCCTCGGTTGCCACACTCACTACCAAGTTTCAAACTGCCTCTGGAAGCAGTCAGCACAAGAACTGTTCATCGGAAGCTTTGTGAAATGGGTTTTCCATGGCCGAGCAGCCACACACAAGCCTAAGATCACCATGCTCAATGCCAAGCGTCAGCTGGAGTGGTGTAAAGCTCGCTGCCGTTGGACTCTGGAGCAGTGGAAACACGTTCTCTGGTGTGATGAATCACGCTGCACCTTCTGGCAGTCCGACGGCCAAATCTGGGTTTGGCGGATGCAAGGCAAACGCTACCTGCCCGAATGCATAGCACCAACTGTAAAGTTTGTTGGTGGATGAATAATGGTGTGGGGCTGTTTTTCATGGTTCAGGCTAGGCCCCTTCATTTCAGTGAAGGGAAATCTTAACACTTCAGCATACAATGACATTCTAGACGATTCTGTGTTTCCAACTTTGTGGCAACAGTTTGAGGAAGGCCCTTTCCTGTTTCAGCATGACAATGCCCCCGTGCACAAAGCGAGGTCCATACAGAAATGGTTTGTCGAGATTGTTGTGGAAGAACTTGACTGGCCTGCACAGAGCCCTGACTTCAACCCCATCGAACACCTTTGGGATGAATTGGAACGCCGACTGTGAGCCAGGCCTAATCGCCCAACATCAGTGCCCAACCTCACTAATACTCTTGTGGCTGAATGGAAGCAAGTCCCAGAAGCAATGTTCCAACATCTAGTGGAAAGCCTTCCCAGAAGAGTGGAGGCTGTTATAGCAGTGAAAGAGGGGGACCAACTCCATATTAATGCCCATGATTTTGGAATGAGATGTTGGATGAGCAGGTGTCCACATACTTTTGTCACCTTTTGAACCCTTTGTCCTCATGGATCAAGGCACCCGGATATTAGCCAAATAAAATGGGGTTTTGATTTAAAACATGATACTGTCAGTAAATCACGTCTTAGGAGAGCTCTATTAAAACTCATATAGGAGATAATGGTCTGTGGGGACTTAGGCCTTTTTGTTCTCCTTAAATCTATCATAGATTCATAATGTCACATTCCTAACCTCAGGAATGGTTTGAACCTGTTACTTTATTTCAGGCATCCTGGCTGCGTTTACACAAAAAGCCATATTCTGATCTTTTGCCCAATAATTGGCAAAAGATCTTATCTGTTTGATCAAAAGACAAATAATTAGGCAGAAGATCAGAATTGGGCTGCCTGTGTAAACACAGCCTATGTATGCTGCTGGCATGCCACCTCCAGTGTCAGTTTAGTTGGTTCAGTGTGTCTGGCTGCCAGCGACTGAAAGCCCTTTTGATTGGACCTTTTTTTCTTTTTATAGAATAGATATCCTGTTTCCTGACCAGCTCACGGAAACACTTTTGTTTACTCTCTCACCGGTCTCCTGTTTGATTTACTATTGCTGTGTGTGTGTGTGTGTGTGCGTGTGTGCGTGTGTGCGTGTGTGCGTGTGTGCGTGTGTGTGTGTGTGTGTGTGTGTGTGTGTGTGTGTGTGTGTGTGTGTGTGTGTGTGTGTGTGTGTGTGTGTGTGTGTGTGTGTGTGTGTGTGTGTGTGTGCATTTTGGCAAGTGATACCATTTTATTTTAGTTTGTTTTATTTGCTCAGTGTGTTTGCTATTGTCGAAGGTTTAAATTTGGCATGCAATACCTTACACACTAATATACACTTGTCATCTAACTGGCTTGAAGCCACGGAGCTAGAAGCCACAGAGCTTGATTTTTCTCCTGACTGGCTATAAGCCACAGAGCTTGATCTGTCTCCTAACTGTCTAGAAGCCACAGAGCTAAAAGCCACAGAGCTAGATCTGTCACCTAACTGTCTAGAAGCGTGGTGTGGGTCTAGGGTTTCTGGGATAATGTTGGTGATGGGAGCCATGACCACCCTTTCAAAGCACTTCATGGGTACAGACATGAGTGCTACGGGTCGGTAGTCATTTAGGTAGGTTACCTTAGTGTTGTTGGGCACAGGGACTATGGTGGTCTGCTTGAAATATGTTGGTATTACAGACTCAGACAGGGAGAGGTTGAAAATGTCAGTGAAGACACTTGCCAATTGGTCAGTGCATGCTCCGAGTACACGTCCTGGTAATCCATCTGGCCCTGCGGCCTCATGAATGTTGACCTGTTTGAAGGTCTTACCCACATTGGTTGCAGAGAGCGTGATCACACAGTCATCCGGAACAGCTGATGCTCTCATGCATGTTTCAGTGTTACTTGCCTCGAAGCGAGCATAGAAGATATTTAGCTCGTCTGGTAGGCTCGTGTCACTGACCAGCTCTCGGCTGTACTTCCCTTTGTAGTGTGTCATAGTTTGCAAGCCCTGCCACATCCAACAAGCGTCGGAGACGGTGTAGTACGATTCGATCTTAGTCCTGTATTTTTCATGGTTCGTTGGAGGGCATAGCAGGATTTCTTATAAGCTTCTGGGTTAGAGTCCCACTCCTTGAAAGCGGCAGCTCTACCTTTTAGCTCAGTGCGGATGTTGCCTGTATTCCATGGCTTCTGGTTGGGGTAATGTACATATGGTCACTGTGGGGATGACGTCATCGATTTACTTATTTATGAAGCCAGTGACTGTTGTGGTGTACTCCTCAATGCCATTGGAAGAATCCCATAACATATTCCAGTCTGTACTAGCAAAACAGTCCTGTAGTTTAGCATCTGCTTCATCTGACCACTTTTTTATAGACCAAGTCACTGGTGCTTCCTGCTTACATTTTTTATTGTAAGCAGGAATCAGGAGGATAGAATTATGGTCAAATGGAGGGCAAGGGAGACCTTTGTACACGTCTCTGTGTGTAGAGTAAAGGTGGTCTAGTTTTTTTCCTTCTGGTTGCACATTTAACATGCTGATAGAAATTAGGTCAAAGGAATTTAAGTTTCCCTGCATTAAAGTCTTCAGCCGCTAGGAGCGCCGCCTCTGGAAGAGTGTTTTCCTGTTTGCTTATGGCGGTATACAGCTCCATGAGTGCGGTCTTAGTGCCATCATCGGTCTGTGGTGGTATGTAGACAGCTAAGATAAATACCAATGAAAACTCTCTAGGTAGATAGTGTGGTCTACAGTTTATCATGAGATACTCTACCTCAGGTGAACAAAACCTTGAGACTTCCTTAGATATCGTGCACCAGCTGTTTACAAATATACATAGACCGTCACCCCTTGTCTTACCAGAGGCTGCTGTTCTATCCTGCCGATAGAGTGTATTACCCGCCAGCTGTATGTTCTTAATGTCGTCGTTCTGCCACGACTCGGTGAAAAATAAGATATTACAGTTTTTAATGTCTCGTTGATAGGATATAGAGTTGAAATCGAAGGTTTACATACACTGAGGTTGGAGTCATTAAAACTCATTTTTCAACCACTCCACAAATTTCTTGTTAACAAACTATAGTTTTGGCAAGTCGGTTAGGACATCTACTTTGTGCATGACACAAGTAATTTTTCCAACAATTGTTTACAGACAGATTATTTCACTTATAATTCATTGTATCACAATTCCAGTGGGTCAGAAGTTTACATACACTAAGTTGACTGTGCCTTTAAACAGCTTGGAAAATTCCAGAAAATGATGTCATGGCTTTAGAAGCTTCTGATAGGCTAAATGACATAATTTGAGTCAATTGGAGGTGTACCTGTGGATGTATTTCAAGACCTACCTTCAAATTCAGTGCCTCTTTGCTTGACATCATGAGGAAATCAAAAGAAATCAGCCAAGACCTCAGAAAAACAATTGTAGACCTCCACAAGTCTGGTTCATGCTTGGGAGCAATTTCCAAAAGCCTGAAGGTACCACGTTTATCTGTACAAACAATAGTACACAAGTATAAACACCATGTGACCACGCAGCCGTCATACCGCTCAGGAAGGAGACATGTTCTGTCTCCTAGAGATTAACGTACTTTGGTGCGAATAGTGCAAATCAATCCCAGAACAACAGCGAAGGACCTTGTGAAGATGCTGGAGGAAACAGGTACAAAAGTATCTATATCCACAGTAAAACGAGTCCTATATTGACATAACCTGAAAGGCCGCTCAGCAAGGTAGAAGCCACTGCTCCAAAACCGCCATAAAAAAGCCAGACTACAGTTTGCAACTGCACATGGAGACAAAGATTGTGCTTTTTGGACAAATGTTCTCTGGTCTGATGAAACAAAAACAGAACTGTTTGGCCATAATGACCATCGTTATGTTTGGAGGAAAAGGTGGAGACTTGCAAGCTGAAGAACACCATCCCAACCGTGAAGCACGTGGGTGGCAGCATCATGTTGTGGGGTTGCTTTGCTGCAGGATGGACTGGTGCACTTCACAAAATACATAGCATCATGAGGATGGAAAATGATATGGATATATTGAAGCAACATCTCAAGACATCAGTCAGGAAGATAAAGCTTGGTCGCAAATGGGTCTTCCAAATGGACAATGACCCAAGCATACTTCCAAAGTTGTGGCAAAATGGCTTAAGAACAACAAAGTCAAGGTATTGAAGTGGCCATCACAAAGCCCTGACCTCAATCCTATAGACAATTTGTGGGCAGAACTGAAAAAGCGTGTGCAAGCGAGGAGGCCTACAAACCTGACTCAGTTACACCAGCTCTGTCAGGAGGAATGGGCCAAAATTCACCCAACTTATTGTGGGAAGCTTGTGGAAGGCTACCCAAAACGTTTGACCCAAGTTAAACAATTTCAAGGCAATGCTTCCAAATACTAATTGAGTGTATGTAAACTTCTGACCCACTGGGAATGTGATGAAAGAAATAAAAGCTGAAATAAATCATTCTCTCTACTATTATTCTGACATTTCACATTCTCAAAATAAGTGGTGATCTTAACTAACTGACCTAGACAGGGAATTTTTACTATGATTAAATGTCAGGAATTGTGAAAAACTGAGTATAAATGTATTTGGCTAAGGTGTATGTAAACTTCCGACTTCAACTGTACATGCTTTTAGTTCGTCCCATTTATTTTCCAGATGGCAAAGGCAGATTAGTCACTTGTCACCTGATCCCCACATGGCACCCTGATCTCCTTCCGCAAAATCTCTGTCTCTTTCTCCTGCGAATGTCAGGGATGAGGGCCTGTTCGGTTGTCTGAAGTAAATCCCTCTTGTTCAACTCATTAAAGAAAAATGATTTGTCCAATTCAAAGTGAATAATCGCTGTTCTGATGTCCAGAAGCTCTTTTCGGTCATAAGAGACGGCAGCAGCAACATTATGTACAAAACAAGTTACGAACAACGCAAAAAAACTAACAAAATAGCACGGTTGGTTAAGAGCCAATAAAACGGCAGCCATCCTCTCTGACGCCGTCATATGATCTGTCTCCTAACTGGCTTGAAGCCACAGAGCTAGAACGCACAGAACTTGATCTGCCACCTGACTGGCTTGAAGCCATAGAGCTCGAAGCCACAGAGCTCAGTCTTTATCCTAACTGGCTTGAAGCCACAAGGGTTGATCTGTCTCCTAACTTCCATGAAGCCACAGAGATTGATCTGTCACCTAACTGGCTAGAAGCCACAGAGCTAGAAGCCCCAGAGCTATACGCCACAGAGCTAGAAGCCCCAGATCTAGAAGCCCCAGATCTAGAAGCCCCAGAGCTAGAAGCTCCAGAGCTAGAAGCCCCAGAGCTAGAAGCCCCAGAGCTAGACGCCACAGAGCTAGAAGCCCCAGATCTAGAAGCCCCAGATCTAGAAGCCCCAGAGCTAGAAGCCCCAGAGCTAGAAGCCCCAGAGCTAGAAGCCCCAGAGCCAGAAGCCACAGAGCCAGAGGCCACAGAGCCAGAAGTCACAGAGTTTGCCTCCTTTCTCTAAGCATACAGCAACTGTTGTTTTTCCTTCATTGTGTATAGACACTAGACAGCAATTTAACCCATTCTCAACCTGCTGTAGTATGACAGAGATGCCATGACACAGAGCACCCCATCTGTCCTGTTGTGTCTGATATAGTCTGTCAGTGCAATGACAAGCCAGAGAGTGGTCAGCTGTCATGGCTCTAGTAACTTCCTGCTTTGACCCAACCTTCCCAGAATGACTGACTGACTGGTTGAGATTCTGTTCAGACGTGTCCTCTGACTGTTAACATAGACCTCTACTGGCCCTGTTCCAACACACACACACACACACACACACACACACACACACACACACACACACACACACACACACACACACACACACACACACACACACACACACACACACACACACACACACACACACACACACACACACACACACACACACACACACACACACACACACACACACACACCCTGTTCCAACACACACAAAAAACACTTTTAACATGCAGCACTTTACCTTCTTCCTGAAGTAATCATTAATCTGACGTTAATGGATTGTGAGAGCTATTTAGTTGGAACACTTGCATTCAATGGTATTAGATCAGAGATCAGTAATTATAGTTAGCTCTATGATGTGTGGTAAAGCCACACCCTCTTCTACAGAATGCCGTTTAGGCTGTGTCTCCTACAAAACGTGGGCTGAATCTCAGTAGTTGAAAATCTCTCTCTGTCTCTCTTCTCTCTCTCTTTCTTCTCTCTTAATTCAATTCAAGGGCTTTATTGGCATGGGAAACATATGTTAACATTGCCAAAGCAAGTGAATGAATGAATAGGAAACATTACACTCACAGAAGTTCCAAAAGAATAAAGACATTTCAAATGCCATATTATGTTTATATACAGTGTTGTAGCGATATGCTCTCTCTCTCTCTCTCTCTCTCTCTCTCTCTCCTCTCTCTCTTCTCTCTCTTCTCTCTCTCTCTCTTCTCTCTCTCTCCCCTTGCTATCAACTCTCCAGTTGTATCCTATCAGTACATTTGAAGGAAAGGGGGGGGGGGGGGGGGGGGGGGATCTATTGTAAACTATAGATATACAACTCTCTAACTAAGTACAGGATATGCAACAGCAGCTGTGGACCACAGCTAACGATAATGCACAACCATCAGCCATGTAAACTGTCTCGACCAGGAAATAATCACCTCAATGTCTAGCAGGGAAATGGAGCTGTAGAGTGCCTCATGAGAAATCGTAATATCAATATCTCTAAATCTGGCTAAATAGTAGCAATACACTGCTCTATTTACTTTTAGGCAATAACAGTCAAGCTGGATCATAACCCCCCAAAACGTATAAGGCTAAAGAAGTTTGATAAATATTACTAACTCAGTCAAGGCCAAAACATGTCAGAGAGGAACCGAGGAAAAATTGGAGAGCCAAACTCCAAGAGAAAACGATGAGATTCCTCGACAGACACCGATGATTTATGCTTTTCACCACCTGGTACAGTACGAGTGGAAACCCACCTGCTAAAATCCATAAATGATCAATTGCGTATTTGAACTTGTCAGTAAAGAAGTAAAGGAGATGAAGGTGAGCCTTGAAATGAGTGATGAGAAAGCGGTGACAGAGGAGAAAGAAACTAAAAAGCAAAAAGAATGCTGTCAATATTATTGAAATTGATGTTAATGTACTGAAAGAAAGAGAACAAGTTTCTAAGAGAAGCCTTACTTGATATACAGACTAGATATTTGCGGTACAATCTGGTGCTTACAGGAATGAACCTCTATGGGATCGGTGTCCCTAAACCGGGACGGTTGTTGCTAATGTGACTAGAGTGACTTTGTATACAACAGCCAACTTTCCGGGACATAGACATGTCTTATATGTGCATAAAGCTTAAGTTATTGTTAAGTTAAAGTTAAATCTTAAGTTATCTAACTGCCCTGTCCAATTTACAGGTGATATTACATTGAAAAAAATCCATGCAATTGTTTTGAGGAGAGTGCACAACAACAAAAAAACTTTTATCACGGCACTTGGTTTGATACACTCACGTCAGAAGGTAAATAATATACTTACATTCAGTAATCTTCTTCTGATTTGTCATCCTGAGGGTCCCAGAGATAAAATGTAACATAGTTTTGTTTGATAAAATCCATTTTTATATTCAAATGTAGGAAATGGGTACTAAAGTTTGAACCCCTGGAGAAAAGAAAACACCGTTTTTTTCCCGTTTGTATTATCTATTACCAGATCTAATGTGTTATATTCTCCTACATGAATTTCACATTTCCACAAACTTCAAAGTGTTTCCTTTCAAATGGTATCAATAATATGCATATCCTTGCTTCAGGTCCTGAGCTACAGGTAGTTAGATTTGGGTATGACATTTTAGGTGAAAATTAAAAAAAAGGGTCCGATCCTTAAGAGGTCATTTGAGCCCATCAGCTGTGTTGTGACAAGGTAGGGGTGTTATACAGAAGATAGCCCTATTTGTTAAAAGACCAAGTCCATATTATGGCAAGAACAGCTCAAAAAAGCAAAGATAAACGACAGTCCATCATTACTTTTAGACATGAAGGTAAGTCAATCCGGAGAATTTCAAGAACTTTGAAAGTTTCTTCAAGTGCAGTCGCAAAAAATATCAAGAGCTATGATGAAACTGGCTCTCATGAGGACTGCCACAGGAAAGGAAGAGTCAGTTACCTCTGCTGCAGAGGATAAGATCACTAGAGTTATCAGCCTCAGAAATTGCAGCCCAAATAAAGGCTTCACAGAGTTCAAGTAACAGACACATCTCACCATCAACTGTTCAGAGGAGACTGCGTGAATCAGGCCTTCATGGTCAAATTGCTGCAAAGAAACCACTACAAAAGGACACCAATAAGAAGAAGAGACTTGCTTGGGCCAAGAAACACGAGCAATGGACATTAGACCAGTGAAAATCTGAGTCCAAATGTGATATTTTTGGTTCCAACCGCTGTGCCTTTGTGAGACGCAGAGTAGGTGAACAAATGATTTCCGCATGCGTGGTTCCAACCGTAAAGCATGGAGGAGGTATGATGGTGTGGGGGTGCTTTGCTGGTCACACTGTCTGTGATTTATTTAGAATTCAAGGCACACTTAACCAGCATGGCTACCACAGCATTCTGCAGTGATATGTCAACCCATCTGGTTTGCGCTATGTGGGACTATCATTTGTTTTTTTAACTGGATAATGACCCAACACACTCCAGGATGTGTAAGGGCTACTTGACCAAGAAGGAGAATGATGGAGTGCTGCATCAGATGACCTGCCCTCCACAATCACCTGCCCTTAACCAAATTGAGATGGTTTGAGATGAGTTGGTCCGCAGAGTGAAGTAAAAGCAGCCAACATGTGCTCAGCATATGTGGGAACTCCTTCAAGACTGTTGGAAAAGCATTCATCATGAAGCTGGTTGAGAGAATGCCAAGAGTGTGCAAAGCTGTCATCAAGGCAAAGAGTGGCTACTTTGAAAAATTAAAAATCAAAAATGTATTTGATTTGTTTAACACTTTTTTGGTTACTACAGTTGAAGTTGGAAGTTTACATACACTTAGACTGGAGTCATTAAAATTAGTTTTTCAACCACTCCACAAATTTCTTGTTAACAAACTGTAGTTTTGGCAAGTCAGTTAGGACATCTACTTTGTGCATGACACAAGTAATTTTTCCAACAATTGTTTACAGACAGATTATTTCACTTATAATTCACTGTATCACAATTCCAGTGGGTCAGAAGTTTACAAACAATAAGTTGACTGCTTTTAAACAGCTTGGAAAATTCCAGAAAACTATGTAATGACTTTAGAAGCTTCTGATAGGCTATTTGACATAATTTGAGTAAATTGGAGGTGTACCTGTGGATGTATTTCAAGGCCTACCTTCAAACTCAGTGCTTCTTTGCTTGACATCATGGGAAAATCTAAATAAATCAGCCAAGACCTCAGAAAAACAATTGTAGACCTCCACAAGTCTGGTTCATCCCTGGGAGCAATTTCCAAACGCCTGAAGGTACCACATTCATCTGTACAAACAATAGTACGCAAGTATAAACACCATGGGACCGCGCAGCCGTCATACCACTCAGGAAGGAGACGTGTTCTGTCTCCTAGAGATGAATGTACTTTGGTGCGAAAAAGTGCAAATCAATCCCAAACAACAGCAAAGGACCTTGTGAAGATGCTGGAGGAAACAGGTGCAAAAGTATCTATATCCACAGTAAAACGTGTCCTATATCAATATAACCTGAAAGGCCACTCAGCAAGGAAGAAGCCACTGCTCCAAAACCTCCACAAAATAGCCAGACTATGGTTTGCAACAGCACATGGGGACAAAGATCGTACTTTTTGGAGAAATGTCTTCTGGTCTGATGAAACAAAAATAGAACTGTTTGGCCATAATGACCATTGTTATGTTTGGAGTAAAAAGGTGGAGGCTTGCAAGCCAAAGAACACCATCCCAACCGTGAAGCACGTGGGTGGCAGCATCATGTTGTGGGGTTGTTTTGCTGCAGCAGGGACTGGTGCACTTCACAAACTAGATGGCTTCACGAGGATGGAATATTAAGTGGATATATCGAAGCAACATCTCAAGACATTAGTCAGGAAGTTAAAGCTTGGTTACAAATGGGTCATCTAAATGGACAATGACCCCAAGCATAATTCCAAAGTTGTGGCAAAACAGCTTAAGGACAACAAAGTCAAAGTATTAGAGTGGCCATCACAAAGCCCTGACCTCAATCCTATATAGAACATTTGTGGGCAGAACTGAAAAAGCGTGTGCAAGCAAGGAGGCCTAGAAACCTGACTCAGTTACACCAGCTCTGTCAGGAGGAATGGGCCAAAATTCACCCAACGTATTGTGGGAAGCTTGTGGAAGGCTACCCAAAACATTTGACCCAAGTTAAACAATTTAAAGGCAATGCTACCAAATACTAATTGAGTGTATGTAAACTTCTGACCCACTGGGAATGTGATGAAAGAAATAAAATCTGAAATAAATAATTCTCTCTACTATTATTCTGAAATGTCACATTCTCAAAATAAAGTGGTGATCCTAACTGACCTAAGACAGGGAATTTTTACTAGGATTAATGTCAGGAATTGTGAATAACTGAGTTTAAATGTATTTGGCTAAGGTGTATGTAAACTTCCGACTTCAACTGTACATGACTCCACATGTGTTATTGTATAGTTTTGATGTCTTCACTATTATTCTAAAATGTAAACAATTTAAAAATAATTAGCAATCGACACATAATACCCCATAAAAGGAAAACAGGTTGTTTTCTTTTTTTTTGCAAATATCTTCAAAATAAAATCCCAAATACATGATTTTCTTAAGTATTCAGACCCTTTGCTATGAGACTCAAAATTGAGCACAGGTGCATTTTGTTTCCATTGATCACCCTTGAGATGTTTCTAAAAACATGTCCAATAATTTCAATTGATTGGACATGATTTGTAAAGGCACACACCTGTCTATATAAGGTTCCACAGTTGACAGTGCACGTCAGAGCAAAAACCAAGCCATGAGGTTGAAGGAATTGTCCGTAGAGCTCCGAGAGAGGATTGTGTTTAAACACAGATCTGGGGAAGGGTGCCAAAAAATGTCTGCAGCATTGGAGGTCCCCAGGAACACAGTGGCTGTCACAACTTCTGCCGAAGTCGGTCCCTCTCCTTGTTCGGGCGGCGTTCGGCGGTCGACGTCACTGGCCTTCTAGCCACCGCCGATCCACTTTTCATTTTCCATTTGTTTTGTCCTTGTCTTACACACCTGGTTTCATTCCCCCAATTACTTGTTCATTATTTAACCCTCTGTTCCCCCATGTTTGTTTGTGAGTGATTGTTTGTTTATAATACGGTCTGTTATTGTGGGCTCGAATTATTGAGTTGTATTTGTGAATATTTGAATAAATTACGTTTATTACTCATATCTGACTCCTCTACACCAGCTACACACAGGCAATATTGCAGTGGCCTCCATCGTTCTAAAACGGAAGAAGTTTGGAACCACCAAGACTCGTCCTAGAGCTGGCAGCCTGGTCAAGGAGGTGACCAAGAACCCGATGGTAACTCTGACAGAGCTCTAGAGTTACTCTGTGGAGATGGTAGAACCTTCCAGAAGGACAACCTTCTCTGCAGCACTCCACCAATCAGGCCTGTATGGTAGAGTGGCCAGACGGAACCCATTCCTCAGTTAAAGGCACATGACATCCTGCTTGGAGTTTGCCAAAAGGCACCTAAAGACTCTCAGATCTGATGAAACCAAAATTAAACCCTTTGGCCTGAATGCTAAACGTCACGTCTGAAGGAAACCTGGCACCATCCCTACGGTGAAGCATGGCGGTGGGAGCATCACGCTGTGGGGATGTTTTTCAGCGGCAGGGACTGGGAAACTAGTCAGGATCGAGGCAAAGATGAACAGAGCGAAGTACAGAGAGATCCTTGATGAAAACCTGCTCTAGAGCACTCAGGACCTCAGATGGTGTGAAGGTTCAACCTTCCAACAGGACAACATGGCTTCTGGACAAGTCTCTGAATGTCCTTGAGTGGGCCAGCCAGAGCCCGGAATTAACACGATAGAACATCTCTGAAGAGACCTGAAAATAGCTGTACAGCATTGCTCCCCATCCAACCTGACAGCTCTTGAGAGGATCTGCAGAGAAGAAGAAGAAAGGGAGAAACTCCCCAAATCCAGAGTGCTCGGCTCCTCCTCCGACCCCCACGTCCAGAGTGCTCGGCTCCTCCTACTACCCCCACGTCCAGAGTGCTCAGCTCCTCCTCCTACCCCCACGTCCAGAGTGCTCGGGTCCTCCTCCTACCCCCACGTCCAGAGTGCTCGGGTCCTCCTCCTACCCCCACGTCCAGAGTGCTCGGGTCCTCCTCCTACCCCCACGTCCAGAGTGCTCGGCTCATCCTCCTACCCCCACGTCCAGAGTGCTCGGCTCCTCCTCCTACCCCCACGTCCAGAGTGCTCGGCTCCTCCTCCTACCCCCACGTCCAGAGTACTCAGCTCATCCTCCTACCCCCACGTCCAGAGTGCTCGGCTCCTCCTCCTACCCCCACGTCCAGAGTGCTCGTGTCCTCCTCCTACCCCCACGTCCAGAGTGCTCAGCTCATCCTCCTACCCCCACGTCCAGAGTGCTCAGCTCATCCTCCTACCCCCACGTCCAGAGTGCTCGGCTCCTCCTTCTACCCCCACGTCCAGAGTGCTCAGCTCATCCTCCTACCCCCACGTCCAGAGTGCTCGGCTCCTCCTCCTACCCCCACGTCCAGAGTGCTCGGCTCCTCCTCCTACCCCCACGTCCAGAGTGCTCGGCTCCTCCTCCTACCCCCACGTCCAGAGTGCTCGGCTCCTCCTCCTACCCCAACGTCCAGAGTGCTCGGCTCCTCCTCCTACCCCCACGTCCAGAGTGCTCGGGTCCTCCTCCTACCCCCACGTCCAGAGTGCTCAGCTCATCCTCCTACCCCCACGTCCAGAGTGCTCGGCTCCTCCTCCTACCCCCACGTCCAGAGTGCTCGGCTCCTCCTCCTACCCCCACGTCCAGAGTACTCAGCTCATCCTCCTACCCCCACGTCCAGAGTGCTCGGCTCCTCCTCCTACCCCCACGTCCAGAGTGCTCGGGTCCTCCTCCTACCCCCACGTCCAGAGTGCTCAGCTCATCCTCCTACCCCCACGTCCAGAGTGCTCAGCTCATCCTCCTACCCCCACGTCCAGAGTGCTCGGCTCCTCCTCCTACCCCCACGTCCAGAGTGCTCAGCTCATCCTCCTACCCCCACGTCCAGAGTGCTCGGCTCCTCCTCCTACCCCCACGTCCAGAGTGCTCGGCTCCTCCTCCTACCCCCACGTCCAGAGTGCTCGGCTCCTCCTCCTACCCCCACGTCCAGAGTGCTCGGGTCCTCCTCCTACCCCCACGTCCAGAGTGCTCGGCTCCTCCTCCTACCCTCACGTCCAGAGTGCTCGGGTCCTCCTCCGACCCCCACGTCCAGAGTGCTCAACTCCTCTTCTTCTTAACCGGTCTTCTTCGGTAGCTGCTTCACAGTATCCTCCATATCTTCAAGGCTTGGGTGTATAGCTATCCCATTATTGACACCAGTGTGACGACTGTCTTATCAATGGAACTCTAGGAAGCTCTTTGGTATCACATGCAAACTGCAAAACTGGCAGTGTACAAGCTTAACCTTTATTAACAGACTACAATATAACACATGAACTGGCCTACCACTTTCTCCCACTGGTGGCCAAAGAGAGCCAACCTATGTTTTCAAAGGTGAGCGAGTGTTGCGACATATATAAATCTTGGGGAACAGTCACTGTGACCCTGCTACAGTGAGACTAACAGCATTATTTCCAGCTATCTCTGAGAATACATGATGACAGTCCCAGACGCCTCAGGAACTTCCTGTTTCCTGCACGCCGCAATCTATTGGAGGGTATCAAACGACACACACACGCACACGCACACGCACACGCACACACACTAATTTACTCTGGGTACTCCCAGAGAGTATATGTATGTGGGATAGTTCTATAGAGTCCAAGACAGGAAATATCGGACATACACAGGCAAACAGTATACAGGAATACACTCACACACAAGTAATCCCATTCACTTCACCACCCCTGCTCTATCGTTCCATCTCTTCCCCCCTTCCCCTCTCATAAGGAATCCAGTAAGAAATTAATTACAGTATGTGATTTAACGAGCACCAGCTGTAACAACACCCTATTTCACTCTTCCTCTTCCTGTGTGATCGACTACAACAACGTCTCTAAAGTCGGTCCAACTTTCTGTCCTCCTCCACTCTCCATTTAAATTCATATTGAAATAGAAACAGAGGCCAATGGGTAAACGAGTGAATAGAAAAGCATCAGTAATGATGTTTCATTGATAGATGAAATCCCCCCTCTGTCATCTGGCACCGCTGTCTCCCAGCGCCTAGCGCCCGTCCACCAGCTCCCAGTGCCCAGGGGCATCCTGTGACCATCTGAATGGCAGCCCTTCTTCTCAGGTCACAGCTGTGTCCCAGAACAATGACCCATGCTCCTTCAATACAGCACATGCCTAATACCACCCTCTGCCCAATTACCCCCCTTTTTCCAATACCCACTCTGCTCAATACCCCCCCTTCCCCAATACCCCCCTCTGCCAATTACCCCCCTCTGCCCAATACCAACCACCCCCAGCCCCTCCTCTCCCTGCCCTGCTTCTCCTGTTAACTCTAACCAACCACCCCCAGCCCCTCCTCTCCCTGGTTCTCCTGTTAACTCTAACCAACCACCCCCAGCCCCTCCTTTCCCTGCTTCTCCTGTTAACTCTAACCAACCACCCCCAGCCCCTCCTCTCCCTGGTTCTCCTGTTAACTCTAACCAACCACCCCCAGCCCCTCCTCTCCTCTCCTTTCCCTGGTTCTCCTGTTAACTCTAACCAACCACCCCCAGCCCCTCCTCTACCTGCCCTGGTTCTCCTGTTACCTCTAACCAACCACCCCAGCCCCTCCTCTCCCTGCTTCTCCTGTTAACTCTAACCAACCATCCCCAGCCCCTCCTCTACCTGCTTCTCCTGTTAACTCTAACCAACCACCCCCAGCCCCTCCTCTCCCTGCCCTGGTTCTCCTGTTAACTCTAACCAACCACCCCCAGCCCCTCCTCTACCTGCCCTGGTTCTCATGTTAACTCTAACCAACCACCCCCAGCCCCTCCTCTCCCTGCTTCTCCTGTTAACTCTAACCAACCACCCCCAGCCCCTCCTCTCCTTTCCCTGGTTCTCCTGTTAACTGTAACCAACCACCCCCAGCCCCTCCTCTCCCTGCCCTGGTTCTCCTGTTAACTCTAACCAACCACCCCCAGCCCCTCCTCTCCCTGCCCTGGTTCTCCTGTTAACTCTAACCAACCACCCCCAGCCCCTCCTCTACCTGCCCTGGTTCTCCTGTTAACTCTAACCAACCACCCCCAGCCCCTCCTCTCCCTGCTTCTCCTGTTAACTCTAACCAACCACCCCCAGCCCCTCCTCTCCCTGCCCTGGTTCTCCTGTTACCTCTAACCAACCACCACCAGCCCCTCCTCTCCTCTCCTTTCCCTGGTTTTCCTGTTAACTCTAACCAACCACCCCCAGCCCCTCCTCTCCCTGGTTCTCCTGTTAACTCTAACCAACCACCCCCAGCCCCTCCTCTCCTTTCCCTGGTTCTCCTGTTAACTCTAACCAACCACCCCCAGCCCCTCCTCTCCTTTCCCTGGTTCTCCTGTTAACTCTAACCAACCACCCCCAGCCCCTCCTCTCCCTGCTTCTCCTGTTACCTCTAACCAACCACCCCCAGCCCCTCCTCTACTTTCCCTGGTTCTCCTGTTACCTCTAACCAACCACCCCCAGCCCCTCCTCTCCCTGCTTCTCCTGTTAACTCTAACCAACCACCCCCAGCCCCTCCTCTCCTCTCCTTTCCCTGCTTCTCCTGTTAACTCTAACCAACCACCCCCAGCCCCTCCTCTACCTGCCCTGGTTCTCCTGTTAACTCTAACCAACCACCCCCAGCCCCTCCTCTCCCTGCCCTGGTTCTCCTGTTAACTCTAACCAACCACCCCCAGCCCCTCCTCTCCCTGCTTCTCCTGTTAACTCTAACCAACCACCCCCAGCCCCTCCTCTCCCTGCTTCTCCTGTTAACTCTAACCAACCACCCCCAGCCCCTCCTCTCCCTGCCCTGGTTCTCCTGTTAACTCTAACCAACCAACCCCAGCCCCTCCTCTCCTTTCCCTGGTTCTCCTGGTAACTCTAACCAACCACCCCCAGCCCCTCCTCTCCCTGCCCTGGTTCTCCTGTTAACTCTAACCAACCACCCCCAGCCCCTCCTCTCCCTGCCCTGGTTCTCCTGTTAACTCTAACCAACCACCCCCAGCCCCTCCTCTCCTTTCCCTGGTTCTCCTGTTAACTCTAACCAACCACCCACAGCCCCTCCTCTCCCTGCCCCGGTTCTCCTGTTAACTCTAACCAACCACCCCCAGCCCCTCCTCTCCCTGGTTCTCCTGTTAACTCTAACCAACCACCCCCAGCCCCTCCTCTCCCTGCCCTGGTTCTCCTGTTAACTCTAACCAACCACCCCCAGCCCCTCCTCTCCCTGCCCTGGTTCTCCTGTTAACTCTAACCAACCACCCCCAGCCCCTCCTCTCCCTGCTTCTCCTGTTAACTCTAACCAACCACCCCCAGCCCCTCCTCTCCCTGCTTCTCCTGTTAACTCTAACCAACCACCCCCAGCCCCTCCTCTCCCTGCTTCTCCTGTTACCTCTAACCAACCACCCCAAGCCCCTCCTCTCCCTGGTTCTCCTGTTAACTCTAACCAACCACCCCCAGCCCCTCCTCTCCCTGGTTCTCCTGTTAACTCTAACCAACCACCCCCAGCCCCTCCTCTCCCTGCCCTGGTTCTCCTGTTAACTCTAACCAACCACCCCAAGCCCCTCCTTTCCCTGGTTCTCCTGTTAACTCTAACCAACCACCCCCAGCCCCTCCTCTCCCTGCCCTGGTTCTCCTGTTACCTCTAACCAACCACCCCCAGCCCCTCCTCTCCTTTCCCTGGTTCTCCTGTTACCTCTAACCAACCACCCCCAGCCCCTCCTCTCCCTGCTTCTCCTGTTAACTCTAACCAACCACCCCCAGCCCCTCCTCTCCCTGCTTCTCCTGTTAACTCTAACCAACCACCCCCAGCCCCTCCTCTCCCTGCCCTGGTTCTCCTGTTAACTCTAACCAACCACCCCCAGCCCCTCCTCTCCCTGGTTCTCCTGTTAACTCTAACCAACCACCCCCAGCCCCTCCTCTCCCTGCCCTGGTTCTCCTGTTAACTCTAACCAACCACCCCCAGCCCCTCCTCTCCCTGGTTCTCCTGTTAACTCTAACCAACCACCCCCAGCCCCTCCTCTCCTTTCCCTGGTTCTCCTGTTAACTCTAATCAACCACCCCCAGCCCCTCCTCTCCCTGCCCTGGTTCTCCTGTTACCTCTAACCAACCACCCCCAGCCCCTCCTCTCCTTTCCCTGGTTCTCCTGTTAACTCTAACCAACCACCCCCAGCCCCTCCTCTCCTCTCCTCTCCTCTCCTTTCCCTGGTTTTCCTGTTAACTCTAACCAACCACCCCCAGCCCCTCCTCTCCTTTCCCTGGTTCTCCTGTTAACTCTAACCAACCACCCCCAGCCCCTCCTCTCCTTTCCCTGGTTCTCCTGTTACCTCTAACCAACCACCCCCAGCCCCTCCTCTCCTTTCCCTGGGTCTCCTGTTAACTCTAACCAACCACCCCCAGCCCCTCCTCTCCTTTCCCTGGTTCTCCTGTTAACTCTAACCAACCACCCCCAGCCCCTCCTCTCCTTTCCCTGGTTCTCCTGTTAACTCTAACCAACCACCCCCAGCCCCTCCTCTCCTTTCCCTGGTTCTCCTGTTAACTCTAACCAACCACCCCCAGCCCCTCCTCTCCTTTCCCTGGTTCTCCTGTTAACTCTAACCAACCACCCCCAGCCCCCCTCTCCTTTCCCTGGTTCTCCTGTTAACTCTAACCAACCACCCCCAGCCCCTCCTCTCCCTGCCCTGGTTCTCCTGTTACCTCTAAGGGTAGGGACTGGTGGTGTAAAACTATGTGATGGAGTTCAGTTTGCCGGATCGATAGCGCTCTCTTTCCCAGCGGACATGTAATTAAGCCAACCTACAAGAGACCTGGAGACTTCTTCATCACCTCATACTAAATACATCTCTCGCTCTCTTTCTCTCTGTCTCTCTCTCTTTCTCTCTCTCTCTCTCTCTTGCTCTCTGTCTCTTTCTCTCTCTCTCTCTCTCGCTCTGTCTCTCTCTCTCTGTCTCTTTCTCTCTCTCTCTCTCTCTGTCTCTTTCTCTCTCTCTCTCTCTCTCTCTCTGTCTCTCTCTCTTTCTCTCTCTCTCTGTCTCTCTCTCTTTGTCTCTCTGTCTCTTGCTCTCTGTCTCTTTCTCTCTCTCTTTCTTTCTCTCTGTCTCTCTCTCTCTTGCTCTGTCTCTCTCTTTCTCTCTCTCCTTTCTCTTCATCTCTTCTCAGTGTTAGGTGCCCTAGCTAGTTGAAGAGAAGGAGACAATAAAAAAGGTTGAGAACTACGAGGGAGCGAGAGTACCGGGATGGATTAACATGTATTAAACCTTTATTTTAACAGGGAAGACATGTTTAGACCTACTGTAGGTCTTTATTGCAAATGCACCCTGTGTAATACAACATAAATATACACATTATGCCCTAAATATATACATACACATTAAAATACAAAAAACATAGTCATGGGAAGCAGAAATTAAAATATCACAACTCACTAGTTACATTCCTCCACAAATACATCCCCAATCAATTCTTTAAATTGCCTGAACGGTACTAGAAGGTGAAAATGTATTTTCAATTTTGTTCCAGCAATACGGTGCATTATTAAAAGGAAAAGTAGATTTATCTAGCTCTGTGGGGAGACCCTAGGAACCTCTAGAGTTAACCAATCCTGTGAACGAACGGGTTAGGTAGCTCAGGTGTCTATACTTCAACAGCAAAGTTAGATAAGACGGAAGTTTATGAAGTAGGGCCTTGTAAACAAACAGGGAATAATGTAAGTCCAGTGATAAGTCCAGACAACCTTTTGATACAGGATGCAGTGATGAGTATCAAACTGTCCCCTGTAACTAAACAAAGGGCAATATGGAATCCAAAGGTTCAAGAGTAGTACATTTTACTATTTTTTTTAAACATTTAGCAGACGCTCTTATCCAGAGCGACTTACAGTAGTGAATGCATACATTACATACCTTTTTTTTCCTTCCCCATACTGGTCCCCCATGGGAATCAAACCCACAACCCTGGCATTGCAAACACCATGCGCTACCAACTGAGCCACACGGGACAGTCTGATAAATAGTATCACCGTAATCAAGAACAGATAAAAAACGGTTGACTGAATAATCTGCTTCCTGCTACTTAGAGAAAGACACCATCTGTTTTTGTAGAAAATGCCAACTTTAAATTTGAAAACATTCTTATGAGAGATTAAAAACAACATGTATTTCGTTTTGCCTGTATTAACCCACCAGAGTCTAAGCCAGGGGAGGGGGGATTCTACTAAATGGAATTGTTTTAAGAAGGTCATACCATGGATCATTTAGCTATTTGATTTGGAATTTGTTTGACTCCTTGAAGTATAAAAATATAAATAAATAAATAATTTGCTGAAATAATTTTTGGCCTTACTGCTATTAGCCTATACAAACGCATTGAATATCAGATTCACTACATGGAACAACAGATAGTCCTTACTGCTATTAGCCCATAGAAACACATTGAATAACAGATTACTGCTATTAGCCCATAGAAACACATTGAATAACAGATTACTGCTATTAGCCCATAGAAACACATTGAATAACAGATAGTCCTTACTGCTATTAGCCCATAGAAACACATTGAATAACAGATAGTCCTTACTGCTATTAGCCCATAGAAACACATTGAATAACAGATTACTGCTATTAGCCCATAGAAACACATTGAATAACAGATAGTCCTTACTGCTATTAGCCCATAGAAACACATTGAATAACAGATAGTCCTTACTGCTATTAGCCCATAGAAACACATTGAATAACAGATAGTCCTTACTGCTATTAGCCCATAGAAACACATTGAATAACAGATAGTCCTTACTGCTATTAGCCCATAGAAACACATTGAATAACAGATTAACTACATGGAACAACAGTCAGTCCCGAAAAAATATCAAAAGGAAGTTTTATCTGAGGTGTTTGACCTATATTTGAGCAACATTTATTTTACTTTATTTTTTACAATTTTTTTATATAACCCCATATTTTTGGCATGAAATAAATTAAAACTTCTTCAGGCTAGGGTCCGTTTTTCTACTCAAAACGATGCAGACCAAAGACGATCAGTTAATGAAGACAATGACAAAGTTGGATGACAAATCAGCAGAACTCATTGAAGTCGCTGACCAAATGAATGATGAGAGAACTCAGGTGATGAAGATGGAAATATTGATTTCAAAGCAAGCGGAGGAAATCTCATCACTGAATCTCTCATTCCGTACTCAAGACCTCTACCTGCAAACCATGACACAGAAGTTTGAGACCGAAAGGAGCAAGTGCGACACTCACGTGTCCAAAATCAGTACTCTAAGCGCTCAAGTGGACTCTGCAATGCAGCAGAATACAACCCTTAGGTACCATCTGGAGGAAGTCCAGAATGGTTGTGCTCTACAGCGTGACTACCAATCCAAGCAACCGGAGTCCTGTACTCACAGGAGTAAAGACGATAGGTTTCAGACTTTACCTCCCTCATGTGACCCTCAGTCTTCTCCTCTTGGCCATTCGGCACTGAGTAATATGGTACCTCTTGGCCAACAAAGCCAAAGCTTGGCTCCTCCTCTTGGCATTTCGGCCCCAATTTCCCCACAGGAGGAAGCCAACCTTCTCCGCCCACTTGGCGCGGAATACCTTGACAAACTCGTCAAGAATTTCCCCACCTTTGACCCTGTTCCAGGTCAGCCAAATGATACTGAGACGTTCCTAGCTGACATAGAGGATGCATTGGATGGCTGCCCGAACGCTACGGGTTCTGACAGTGTTTACCTGTTGAAGTGAACGTCGAATAGATACTTGACGAGGTTCATTCGTCTACAACAGCAAACACGTGCTAAATGACTATACTAAACTTAAAATTCAGTGGTTCTGCGACTCGCAAACACGATAGCTCACTGGCTAACACTGTCGAACAAGCTCGGAACAAACACCCACAAGCTGCGGTCAGCTGCGGTCAGCTTACTTTGGCCTACTCACTGAAACAGGAACGGAAGAGCTGTTACCATTCAAACAAATGTTTCTGTCGAGCATGTATCCCACCTTCATTACCTACTTGGGCCCTGCAGCCCACATTGGCTTGCCTGTCTTACAACTGAGAGAGCTTGCAAGCACAGCTTTTTAGGCATCAAAAGTTCACAACGCTAAGAGCCCTGACCACTCGGTTTTGAAGTTTTACCAGGAGCACTCACTCCAGTTAGAGGGTGCATTATCAGGTATTGGAGCGTTGAGAGATGACGCACAACAACGGTTTCTACCATGAAACCATGATTCCAATAACCTCCGCGGTCAAAATAACTGTAAAGTACGCCGCCATCAAAACGACTACCGCTACAATCGACCTGTTCGCTACGTTCCTGCACCCAACCCACAAAAGTGTCAGAGCACAAGGGTAACAAAGGGTTGAAGGACGATCAAAACGTAGACCAATGTTCTCCAGAAGTTCCACTACTGGAAGAACTAAAGCGAGAACAATTTGAGAAAAGGGTAAAAGATAAGTCACAAGGACTAGACGGGGAATAACCGGACAACAGGTCCGCAGGAATTAACACCCATAGCAAGGACGTTAAAGACCCTATCCAGGGCCCGCTTGATCAAGAAACAAGCCCACTGGCTTTGTCTATAGACTATGATACAAAGGTTGCGAAGAAAAAGGTCAAATGCTTCGTTAAAGCCAAGCCCACTCAAAATCTAAAAAGTCAATCTGCTTCCACCTTGAACAGAAATGGCACATCACGTCGTTACGAACAACCACTCCACTTTGTGGGGAATATATCCACTAAACATGAATCTAAACGCCCATACCTGGAAACAGTCCTGGAGGAATGCTTAACTTGTCATGCGCTAATTGATTCGGGCGCAACAATGTCACTCATCTCTCAAACATTGTTCGATGATCTCAAAAGGGCTTTGAAGCCAACTAAACGTTGGTTAAAAGTGGAACGATGTGACACAACACTTCGAGGGGTCACTCAGACTACCTCGCCTCTCACATTGAGAGTCATGCTGAAACTACACTTCCAGGACGTATCACTCGTTCACCCTGTATACGTTACCAGCCTCGAAACTGTACCCCTGCTACTTGGAGCAGACTTGATGGATCGGTTACTCCCATTGATGGATTGGAAGACCAACCAGGTATGGTCACAGGCCACAGTGCCTTCTCCACTGACCACACTGTCTCCCCCTAACGCTAGCTGCAACGCAGTCATTCACGAGGGGTATCTGTCGAAAGCACCCCTTGGAAAAAGATGTTTAGAGACCTCTTGGCGCAGGATCCAATCCAAGGAGATATTACGATATCTCGACACGTTCCATCAGCCAACCTGATTGACCATTCTTTTCATGATTTCGAGCCAACTGTCTCTGTGAATAAGCAACTTCCCTCCTCCTTGCAGTCGTGCAATACCCTTCGGACACTTCCGCAAGCACTGTGGCCGTTTCCATAAGAAAAACATTGATGCGCAGAGTATACTCTGCTTCCGATGATACACCTTCAGCTTTGTGGGGGACTTTCACCCCTTACAATGACAGTAATGGCGTCAGTCCAGCAACTGACCCGATGACTCCCACTGGTGAAACCCTTTGCCATATCACAGACCGATATCCTCATCTCAGTTCGCAGGTACTGAAGAGGTTGCCACACGCGGATGCGGTGGTGACTGACAGGCCTCGACAGCCACTGAACGTTTTGAAACACAAACACCAGGAGATTTGGTTGAAAGGTTACAGCCTTTCTCATAACAACACGGCCGCTGACAACTCGTACATAGGGTTCGACCTTTTCGTTTGCGCCTTGGACACCAACACCACCCGCTGGTGGGGGGGTCCCGAGACACAAAGGGGGGGAATAGTAGCCCAGACCAATGATGAGCCTCATCGAAGCTGGTGGGGGGCTCGAGACTACGGACAACACCGTACAAGGACACCAGAGCATAAATCAAATCTTGTTGTAAACTCCCCTATGAGAACAGTGAGGAGCAGACAGGCCCCTAGACGGGGATTATCTTAGAACACATCTAAGATAGTACTGAGGTGTACCACACTGGTCGTAAAGGAAGTCCAGTGGACTTCTCCACCTCCAAAACAAATGGCAACAATAATCATTCCTTGCCATGTGTAAGTTCAACTACAATACAACTAGTAAAATGCTCCAATCATGTGTTCCGGTAGAATAATATTTCAGAACAAATCGGTAGGATAACTGGTCCCATTGAGTACCAGTACCAATACCAGCAACAGTCAGTCCAGCTGCAATCAGTAAGAAGGTAAAAGACCTAACCAATCAAATTACCCTTGACAACAGCGACATAGTAGTTAGGAGTCACTCAGAGTGCAACACGGGGAAGGGAATCTCCAGTGCACTCTTCCAATGGTTAACACACATGCCACTAATAAATAGAATCCTCCATTCAGGAGAAAAGTATTAGAAGTCATGAACCATGATCACACCACGTACGACTGGTCCAATACTTAAAGAGTACTTCCGTCGTGAGGTTAGCTCCTCCGTGGATAACATAGCTATGAAATAGACTTCATACCTACCGCCACTACAATAGTGGAAGACACAGTGACTTGTAGAAAAACTACTACAGACTCCCTTGACACCAATTCTGACTGACCTCCAGGCATTGACCTGAAAATTACCTGACTACGTCAGACTCATTCTGAACAAGTTGTAATCTGCCAGGATACTTGGTTTTCTTCCCTTGACATCCGCGCTTGTGTAAGCATAAACACACATGCACAACGGAACATCCAATTAGGATTTATGCTAGGATCACTTAAGGGTCCAAGCAAAATACCAGCCTCAGTAAAGATGAACATTTACTTTGAGGCCTTTGACTCTACAGCACCCACTAGTTTTCTTCCCAGAAGTCCATAGGTCATCCCTGTGGACTGCCCAAAACTAGTGCCTTACAGCTGTAGACATATCATACAGTTTTCAATTTAGGATAGTGCCTAAGCAACACACCAAGTAGGAAAACCCTAGATATGGCATTAGAGACAATGCCATGATAGTCATTTTGCCAGAACATTCGACGTATATAGAATACAGTCCTATTAAATTATTTTTGTGTGAGAGCTATATTTTGTATAGCTTTTGTTTATGCTTTCATTCCTTTTTGATTCAGTTCCTTTGACACTTAGGAAGTGATAGAGCCAAAAACAAAGTCCCCATACAACCATCACTTAGTGCCACAGCGCCACTCATTGGGGAATGAATGTAATTATATATATATTTCATGAGTGTGCGTGCGTTGTTAACATCTGCCTAAGTTACTGCCCAGATCTTCCAGTCTGGACGACGACCAGACGACGGGTCCGGAACAGCGATCCCAAATCCAGACACCCACTGCCCATCCTTGTGGTGGACTGTTCCGCTTTCAGAAAGCCTACCAAGTTCAACCACCAGAGGGGACTGCAACGATGATCTACAAACAGGACATCACGTGGTCATTATTTTTATGTTGATTTATAACTTGCAGGATAAACAAGATCCAAACCACCAGGGGGGGAATGTCATGACGTTGCCCTCTTTGGGGATAGCGAGTACCATCCCCCTCTCTCTCTCACCACCTCACTCTCTCTCTCACCACCTCGCTCTCTCTTCCCCCTACCAACAGGCTCTGTTAGGCACGTCATAAATTCCTAGAGGAGTTCTCTCCTCATGGCCAGAGTATAAGAGAGAGTGAGTTTTCATAGAGAGAACAAAGGAACTTCTTCCACATCACAGCACTTGAGAACTGAACAATATTCATGTTCTGGAGAATGTATAAATGGTCGGTGAAGTAGCCAGCTACGAACTGGTCCATTTTGTACAATTTTGTGAAACTCAAGAGAGACAATACGGCCACATTACCATAACTCTGTTTTTACAAGACTCTCAGTTGTGAGGCTTGCATCTGATTGTTGTATAAAATGAATGAGTAAAGATGAAACTATTTGTGAAATTATGTAATGTGATTTTAAACTGTTTTATGAAGGAAACTCCAATTCCCTTTGGAGTTTAACTAAATCATTGGCCCGCCCCATGAGCACAGACATTGATCTGGTATCATGGGACAGCCCCTCTCTGCTGTTACGAATATAACCCCCACCTGGAGGAATTCCCTTCAGACCAGCTTACCTCAATAACCTAGAGAGCTAAGGTTTGAGTCGAGACCAGTACCTCATCACAGAGGGAGTTAAGGTTTGAGTAGATTGCTGAATCTTTTAATCATACCACGTGGTTAAACTGAGACTATCGATCCGTCAGAATCGAAGAGCTACTCTTCGATACTAATTACTAGCTAGAAATGATGTACCCGTGAATGCAAAGGCCGACAACCGCTGAAACATCTTTTCTATGAACTATCCATTCTAACCATGGCAAAGAGAGAGAGGGCGGACAAACTCTCCAACAGGACGCCCTTCAGGAAGTCCAGGACCTAGTTGCACAGGGTGGGGTTCAGACCCAGGGCCTCAAGCTTAATGATGAGCTTGGAGGGTACTATGGTGTTGAATGCTGAGCTATAGTCAATAAACAGCATTCTTACATAGGTATTCCTCTTGTCCAGATGGGATAGGGCAGTGTGCAGAGTGATGGCAACTGAATCGTCTGTGGATCTATTGGGGCGGTAAGCAAATTGAAGTGGGTCTAGGGTGGCAGATAAGGTAGAGGTGATGTGATCCTTGACTAGTCTCAATGCACTTCATGATGGCAGAGGTGAGTGCTATGGGGCGATAGTCATTAAGTTCAGTTACCTTTGCCTTCTTGGGTACAGGAACAATGGTGGACATCTTGAAGCATGTGAGGACAGCAGACTGGGATAGGGAGAGATTAAATATACCCGTAAACACACCAGTCAGCTGGTCTGCGCATGCTCTGAGGACACGGCTAGGGATGCCGTCTGGACCGACAGCCTTGCGAGGGTTAACGCGTTTAAATGTATTACTGACGTCGGCCACGGAGAAGGAGAGCCCACAGTGCTTGGTAGCGGGCCGCGTCGGTGCCACTGTGGTATCCTCAAAGCTTGCGAAGAATGTGTTTAGCCTGTCCAAGAGCAAGACGTCGGTCTCAGCGACGTGGCTGGTTTTCCTTTTGTAGTCCTTGATTGTCTGTAGTCTATGCCACATACGTCTTGAGTCTGAGCCGTTGAATTACAACTCCACTTCATCTCTATACTGACATTTAGCTTGTTTGATTGCCTTACGCAGTGAATAACTACACTGTTTATATTCTGCCATATTACCAGTTGCCTTGCCATTGTTAATTGTGGTCATTCGCGCTTTCAGTTTCCTGCGAATGCTACCATCTATCCACGGTTTCTGGTTAGTGTAGATATTAATAGTCTCAGTGGGTATTACATCTGCTATACACTTCCTTATTGTAACGGCTGTCAAATGGAGTAGACCAAGGCGCAGCGTGGTTAGTGCTCATCATGTATTTATTTGATCAGAACACTGAAACAAAGAAACCGACAGCCAAACAGTTCTGTCAGGTAAGTAACACAAAACAGAAATTAACCACCCACAAAACCCAAAGGAAAACAGGCTACCTAAGTATGGCTCCCAATCAGCGACAACGATGTACAGCTGTCCCTGATTGAGAGCCATACCAGGCCAAAACAAAGAAATACAAAACATAGAAAAAAGGACATAGAATGCCCAGCCTAGTCACACCCTGGCCTAACCAAAATAGAGAATAAAACCCTCTCTATGGCCAGGGCGTGACAGTACCCCCCCAAAGGTGGACCCCACTCCACCTTCAACTTGGCCCACTTAGGTGGCGCCTCTGAAGTGGGGACCCTCGCCGCCGACCCCGGACTGTGGACCCTCGCAGCGGGCCCTGGACTGGCGGACGACTCCAGCAGTGCCGGACAGGCGGGCGACTCTGGCAGCGCCAGACAGGCGGGTGACTCTGGCACAGGACGCACCAGGCTGGGGAGACATGCAGGAGGCCTGGCTCTGGGAGCAGGCACAGGACTCACCAGACTGGGGAGACATGCAGGAGGCCTGGCTCTGGGAGCAGGCACAGGATTCACCAGGCTGGAGAGACATGCAGGTGGCCTGGCTCTGGGCGCAGGCACAGGACTCACCAGGCTGGGGAGACACGCAGGAGGCCTGGCTCTGGGAGCAGGCACAGGACTCACCAGGCTGGGGAGACATGCAGGAGGCCTGGCTCTGGGAGCAGGCACAGGATAGACTTGGTCTTGAAGACGCACTGGAGGTCTGGAGCGCACGGCCTGCACAACCCTTCCTGGCTGAGTTGTTACTGTAGCCCGGCACGGGTGGAGTGCTGGCACAGGGCGAACTGGGCTGTGCTGAGGAATGATGGCTGCCATGCGTAGAGCAGGCGCAGGGTAACCTGGGCCTAGGAGACGCACTGGTGGCCAGATGTGCTGTGAAGGCGCACTTCTCCCTGGCTGGATGCCTACTCTAGCACGGCACTTGCGGGGGGCTGGTATCGACCGCACCGGACTGTGTGTGCGGATGGGCGAGACCGTGCGCACTTCCGCATAGCACGGTGCTCTCCACGCCAAACACTCCCCATAATAAGCACGAGGAGTTGGCTCAGGTCTATTGCCTGACTTACCCCAACTCCCCATGTGCCCCCCCCCAAAAAAATTCTGGGTCTGCCTCTCAGGTTCCCGCAGCTCCCTTAACTTGTCCTCCCAGAATCTACGTCCCAACTCCCATGTCCATCCTTCTCCTCGATGCTCCAATCCATGCTGCTTGGTCCGTTTGTGGTGGGTGGTTCTGTAACGGCTGTCCCATTTGACAGCCGTTACAGAACCACCCACCACAACCGGACCAAGGCGCAGCGTGGTTAGTGCTCATCATGTATTTATTTGATCAGAACACTGAAACAAAGAAACCGAAACCGACAGCCAAACAGTTCTGTCAGGTAAGTAATACAAAACAGAAATTAACCACCCACAAAACCTAAAGGAAAACAGGCTACCTAAGTATGGCTCCCAATCAGCGACAACGATGGACAGCTGTCCCTGATTGAGAGCCATACCAGGCCAAAACAAAGAAATACAAAACATAGAAAAAAGGACATAGAATGCCCACCCTAGTCACACCCTGGCCTAACCAAAATAGAGAATACAACCCTCTCTATGGCCATGGCGTGACACTTATTAACTCAGTCACCGTATCCGTGTACGCGTGTAGATTATTTTCGCACGCTACCCGGAACATATCCCAGTCCATGTGATCAAAACAATCCCGAGGCTTGGATTCTGATTGGTCAGACCAGCGTTGAATAACTACATTGATTTGGGGTTCACTTATATTGGGAGGAGTGCCTTTCCTCAGCCGCTGTGTGTTATATGTGCAAAAGTGCTATCTCAAAACTCGATGAAACCTTCACTCTTGCGCAGACAATTAGGAACAAAACATGTCAATTTGAAAAATGAACAACAGGAGTTCAGCGAGAATTAAGACAACTTTCGAGTAGTAAGACATGTATAAAAGCAACAGATACCATCAATAAGAAGGGGCTAGAGGCATCTTATATGGTGAGCTACTGAGTCGGTAGTACAGGGAAGCCCCATACTATTGTGGAGGACTTAATTCTTCGTGCTGCCGCAGATATGGCTGGGACAATGCTGGGGGAAAAGGCCCAAAAAACTATAAAGACAATGTCTTCATCAAACAACACTGTTTCATGACGCATCAGTGACATGGCAGGCGATGTTTCGAAACAATTACTGCTTTGCATACAAACCAGTGAATTCTATGCGTTACAGATGGATGAGTCAACAGATGTGGCGGGTCTGGCACAGCTCCTGGTATATGTCCGTTACGTTTATGGGGGTCAATTAATGAAGACATCCTCTTCTTAAAACAACACTTCCATGAACAATCACACCAGTGTGTTAGTAACCTGGTTAACGTGTATACAGTATCTCACAAAAGTGAGTACACCCCTCACATTTTTGTAAATATTTGAGTATATCTTTTCATGTGACAACACTGAAGAAATGACACTTTGTGTCACGTCCTGACCTGCAGATGGAGCTATTGTTTTAGTTTTGGGGTCAGGACGTGGCAGTTTTGTGTATGGGGAATGTTTGTATTGTTGATTGGGACTTCCGATTGAAGGCAGGTGTGTATAGTTGCCTTTGATTGGAAGTCCTATATAGGTGTGTGTGTTTTTCTTTGGGGTTGGGTGGTTGTTTTTGCACTGCGTTTCTAGCCTGCAGAACTGTAACTGTTGTCACCTTTATTGTATTGTTAAGTGGATGCTTTACTCCTTATTTGTAATTAAATATGAGTATTCACATACCTGCTGCGCCTTGGTCCATTTATGAAGACAGCCGTTACACTTTGCTACAATGTAAAGTAGTGAGTGTACAGCTTGTATAACAGTATAAATTTGCTGTCCCCTCAAAATAACACAACACACAGCCATTAATGTCTAAACCGCTGGCAACAAAAGCTGGCAACCCCTAAGTGAAAATATCCAAATTGGGGCCAAAGTGTCAATATTTTGTGTGGCCACCATCATTTTCCAGCACTGCCTTAACCCTCTTGGGCATGGAGTTCACCAGAGCTTCACAGGTTGTCACTGGAGTCCTCTTCCACTCCTCCATGATGACATCACAGAGCTGGTGGATGTTAGAGACCTTGCACTCCTCCACCTTCCGTTTGAGGATGTCCCACAGATGCTCAATAGGGTTTAGGTCTGGAGACATGCTTGGCCAGTCCATCACCTTTACCCTCAGCTTCTTTAGCAAGGCAGTGGTCGTCTTGGAGGTGTGTTTGGGGTCGTTATCATGTTGGAATACTGCCCTGCGGTCCAGTCTCCGAAGGGAGGGGATCATGCTCTGCTTCAGTATGTCACAGTACATGTAGGCATTCATGGTTCCCTCAATGAACTGTAGTTCCCCAGTGCCGGCAGCACTCATGCAGCCCCAGACCATGACACTCCCACCACCATGCTTGACTGTAGGAAAGACACACTTGTCTTTGTACTCCTCACCTGGTTGCCGCCACACACGCTTGACACCATCTGAACCAAATAAGTTTATCTTGGTCTCATCAGACCACAGGACATGGTTCCAGTAATCCATGTCCTTAGTCTGCTTGTCTTCAGCAAACTGTTTGCGGGCTTTCTTTTGCATCATCTTTAGAATAGGCTTCCTTCTGGGACGACAGCCATGCAGACCAATTTGATGCAGTGTGAGGCGTATGGTCTGAGCACTGATAGGCTGACCCCGCACCCCTTCAACCTCTGAAGCAATGCTGGCAGCACTCATACGTCTATTTCCCAAAGGCAACCTCTGGATATGACACTGAGCACGTGCACTCAACTTCTTTGGTCGACCATGGCGAGTTCTGAGTGGAACCTGTCCTGTTAAACCGCTGTATGGTCTTGGCCACCGTGCTGCAGCTCAGTTTCAGGGTCTTGGCAATCTTCTTATAGCCCAGGCCATCTTTATGTAGAGCAACAATTCATTTTTTCAGATCCTCAGAGAGTTCTTTGCTATGAGGTGCCATGTTGAACTTCCAGTGACCAGTCAGTATGAGGGAGTGTGAGAGCGATGACACCAAATTTAACACACCTGCTCCCCATTCACACCTGAGACCTTGTAACACTAGCGAGTCACATGACACTGGGGAGGGAAAATGGCTAATTGGGCCCAATTTGGACATTTTCACTTAGGGGTGTACTCACTTTTGTTGCCAGCGGTTTAGACATTAATGGCTGTGTGTTGAGTTATTTTGAGGGGACAGCAAATCTACACTGTTATACAAGCTGTACACTCACTACTTTACATTGTAGCAAAGTGTCATTTCTTCAGTGTTGTCACATGAAAAGATATACTCAAATATTTACAAAAATGTGAGGGGTGTACTCACTTTTGTGATATACTGTATGTGGGGTCATGAGGTGGGACAACTCAGATCTGCTGAATCTCTGATTGGTGGAAATGTCCATCCATCATCTCTCCTCCTCCACTCTGGTGACAGGCAGAACTATCTGTGACGTGAACCGGTTTAACTTATAATGGTCTGTGTAGAGATGGACAGGTGCTATAGGATAAATGTGGTCAATGATGTAGGTGTGGTCAATACATACTGATTTCTGAGAATGTAGATGTATTATCTGTTTGGGATTGAATCTGTGATTTGGGAGAGCATCTGATGAAGAGGTTTTAATAAGCCTGATGTTTGAATGGATGTGAGACATATTGTGGGTCAGGGCCCATATTCATGAAGCGTCTCAGAGTAAAGGTGCTGATCTAAGATCAGATTTTCATTTTAGATCATAATGGAAAAGAATACATGGACACAGGGGACCCTGATCCTAGATCAGAACTCCTACTCTGGTGCATTAGGAAAATAGGCCCTGGACATCTCTGGATCAACAGCTACCGGTGGGATGATGAAGGTGAGGTCTCCATCTTGTGGCAATACTGTGAAGAACCTTATTTTGTTATTAAAGTCAGCTAAGGTATCACATCTGTTTTATTTTGTTATTAAAGTAAGGTATCACATCTGTTTTATTTTGTTATTAAAGTAAGGTATCACATCTGTTTTATTTTGTTATTAAAGTAAGGTATCACATCTGTTTATTTTGTTATTAAAATAAGGTATCACATCTGTTTATTTTGTTATTAAAATAAGTTATCACATCTGTTTATTTTGTTATTAAAGTCAGCTACGGTATCTGTCATGACTTCCGCCGAAGTCGGTTCCTCTCCTTGTTCGGGTGGTGTTCGGCGGTCGACGTCACCGACCTTCTTGCCATCACTGATCCATTTTTCATTTTCCATTGGTTTTGTCTTGTCTTCCTTCACACCTGGTTCCAATCCCATCAATTACATGTTGTGTATTTAACCCTCTGTTTCCCCTCATGTCCTTATCGGAGATTGTTTATAGCTACGGTATCACATCTGCTTTATTTTGTTATTAAAGTCAGCTACGGTATCACATCTGTTTATTTTGTTACTAAAGTCAGGTAAGGTATCACATCTGTTTTATTTTGTTATTAAAGTCAGCTACGGTATCACATCTGTTTATTTTGTTATTAAAGTCAGCTACGGTATCACATCTGTTTTATTTTGTTATTAAAGTCAGCTACGGTATCACATCTGTTTATTTTGTTACTAAAGTAAGGTATCACATCTGTTTTATTTTGTTATTAAAGTCAGCTACGGTATCACATCTGTTTATTTTGTTATTAAAGTCAGCTACGGTATCACATCTGTTTTATTTTTAATGATAAATCAAATTATGTTGGTGCTAAATCACATAAATATATATATTTAAACTCCTACAGATTATGTATGTAATTTACAAAGAAATCTTTTTGACCGTATATCAATTTGGGCAAATACATCTTGATTTGATGTTCAAATAGAAAAACAAATTAAAATAGTCAGAGGGGAAATATGCATGAAATTGAAAACAGTTATGTTCCATTGCCCTTGATGACACAGCGTTAGACATTCTTCACACCACCCAGTGTCATTATTCACTTTTCCATCCAGTCTTTTAAATCACATTTTACCAAGTTATCGCATTTCACCTTTTAGAGGGAGATGAGTTTCTCATATTCTACAATTAAAACCCATGTGGGTTATTGCAGTATGAAAATTGTATGGAGCCGTCCTCTGGCTTGAAGAAATATAATATACCGTCATTACCATAATAGAAACTGTGTCCATAGAAGAAATTTGAGATCACACTTGTAGAGCAAATTCCCTTTTATTGGATTTTATGTATTTTTATTATATTTTTTTATTTTTATATTTGACAGCAAGAATCATATAAAGCATCAGAACCCTGGTGACAAGATTCCTACATGATAGAACCCTGGTGAAAGGATTCCCAAATGATAGAACCCTGGTGAAAGGATTCCCAAATGATAGAACCCTGGTGAAAGGATTCCAACATGACAGAACCCTGGTGAAAGGATTCATACATGATAGAACATGGTGACAAGATTCCCACATGATAGAACCCTGGTGACAGGATTCCCACATGAATGAACCCTGCTGACAGGATTCCCACATGATAGAACCCTGGTGAAAGGATTCCAACATGACAGAACCCTGGTGACAGGATTCCCACATGATAGAACCCTGGTGACAAGATTCCCACATGATAGAACCCTGGTGACAAGATTCCCACATGATAGAACCCGGGTGACAAGATTCCCACATGATAGAACCCTGGTGACAAGATTCCCACATGATAGAACCCTAGTGAAAGGATTCCCACATGATAGAACCCTGGTGACAAGATTCCCACATGACAGAACCCTGGTGACAAGATTCCCACATGACAGAACCCTGGTGACAGGATTCCAACATGACAGAACCCTGATGAAAGGATTCCAACATGACAGAACCCTGGTGAAAGGATTCCCACATGATAGCCATTGAACCCTGGTGAAAGGATTCCAACATGACAGCCGTTGAAGTCCTATGAAAGGATTCCCACATGATAGCCATTGCCAGTCAAATAATTCCTTCCAAGTTAGCACAGTGCATCTTCATCAATCACTCAACTTTGTTAAGACCAGCTTTATAAACGGGAGACCAAAAATTCCCCTGGCCAACCAATCATGCACCTTCACTCTTATGAATACTGTTACATTGATTCATTTATATGGAAAATATATTATGGCTTTAGATTGTGGCTTTAGATCAGTGCTTACATAACATGTGCTTTGCAGAGGAGGTGGACATCTGGCTCCATGGCACAAATCCTTTCAGGGGGCTCTGAACAATAAAATAAGCAGAGACCAAACGGCAGCAGAAGACAGAATACATCGTTTTAGCACTACAAGCTGAGAAAACGTAAAGTTCAGATTACATCATATTATAACATCAGGCATATGCTTGTGACAGATGAAAAGTCGTGTCAAGGTTTGGACTAACGTTGAAGCCCATGAGTAACACAGAAAACTGTTCATAGGTTCCCTATAGTTTACCTGGCAAACTACTTGTATGTTGTTGTCCATTTCATCAACCAGAAGCATAGCTTCTAAACAGAAAGAGACATACTGACAGCTATGGTGTTTCAGTTGTATGTACTGTATGTACTGTAGGAGTTATAACTCTTGAAATGAGTATATTCTTAGTCTTTTTAATAAACCACTGTTTTTTTATTTATTTTATTTTAGTCCATTACATTGATATTATACTGTATACTGTAAATGCTGTGTAACATATTGACTTATTCAATATTACTCTGTTGTGAAGTAGTTATTTTCCAAAGGTATATGTTTTGTTTCCTTTAACATGCATTCCTTTCTGGCTAAAACAGGACTTGTTTTGATTGGTTGGGCCTGGAAGAACGTTGCCATGAAACCGGACAAATCCAGTCAGGCCCTTTTCTATAGAGGTTAATGCACACCTTAACCTGAATGTTTCCTGACAAACTAAAAGCCGCTGGCAAAAAAGAAGAGCAACACATTGCCTTTTTCTGGAAGGGCTACAGAGTGAGAACTCTTGTGCCCCTTTATACAAGCAGTTTTATTCAGCCTTTGATTCTTTTTTTTAATTATCCTAGCAAAATGTATTGTAGTTATAGATATTTTTTATTCAAAATAAGATCTAAATTTTATACATGATTCTCTCTTTTTTGACTATGTACAGAAGTGCAAAAAAGTCAACCTTCTTCACCTACAATGCTGTGAAAAAGTATTTGCTCCTTATCAGATTTTCTCTACTTCTGCATATTTCTGATACTGAATGGTATCAGATCTTCATCACTAAACCTAATATTAGATAAAGGGAACCTGAGTGAACAAATATATCACAACAATTACATACTTATTTCATTTATTTCATAAACAAAGTTATGTAACACCCAATGCCTCTGTGTGAAAAAGTAGTTGCCCGCTTACACTCAATAATTGGTTGTGCCACCTTTAGCTGCAATGACCAGGCTGTATTACATCCAGCCATGATTGGGAGTCCCATATGGCGGTGCACAATCGGCCCAACATTGTCCGGGTTTGGCCGGGATAGGCTGTCATTGTAAATAAGAATTTCTTCTTAACTGACTTGCCTAGTTAAATAAAATAAACACATCTTTTTTTATTAAATAAAAATGACGTCGCTGTGGAGGAATTTTGACCCACTCTCTTAAGCAGAACTGCTTTAACTCAGCCACATTTGTGGGTTTTCAAGCAGGAACTGTCGTTTCAAGTCCTGACACAACATCTCAATTGGGATTAAGTCTGGACTAGGCCATTCCAAAACTTGTTGCTTTTTAGCCATTTTCATGAAGACTTGATTGTGTGTTTTGGATCATTGTCTTGCTGCAGGACCCAGCTGGTCCCATTATGCCTGACTAAAACCAAACACTGCATTCCACAGTAAGAACCTCATACCAACAGTCAAGCATGGTGGTGGCAGTGTGATGGTTTGGGGATGCTTTGCTGCCTCAGGACCTGGACAAATTGCCTTAAAACTTCTTCGGGATCAGTGTCCCTTCCAGGGGACGGTTGAGCTAACGTAGGCTAATGCGATTAGCATGAGGATGTAACTAACAAGAACATTTGCCAGGACATATCTGATATTGGCAGAAAGCTTACATTATTGTTAATCTAATTGCACTGTACAATTTACAGTAGCTATTACAGTGAAAGAATACCATGTTGTTGTTTGAGGAGAGTGCACAATTTTGAACATGAAAAGTTATTAACGGAAGGAACCATTAATTCTGCTCTGTATCAGAGATTTCTACAGGCGAATGTCAGGCCATCCGTCTGTGAGCTGAATATGAAGCACAGCTGGGTCATGCAGCAAGAAAATAATCCAAAACGCACAATTGTTTACATGAAAATGGTAAAAAGCAACACATTTGGTCTAGTCAAAGTCCAGACCTAATCCCAATTGAGATGTTGTTGCCAGACTTGAATCAACAGTTAATGCTTGAAAACCCACGAATGTTATTGAGTTAAAGCGGTTATGCACGCAAGAGTGGGTGAAAATTCCTCCACGGCGACGTGAGGGACTGATCAACAGCTACAGGAAGCGTTTGGTTGCAGTCATTGCAGCTAAAGGTGGAACAACCAGTTATTGAGTGTAAGGGGGCAATTCGTTTTTCACACAGGGGCATTGGGTGTTGCATAACTTTGTTAATGAAATAAAATAAGTATTCATTTTTGTTGTTATTTGTAAATGCAGGTTCTCTTTATCTAATATCAGGTTTTGGTTGAAGATCTGATGACATTCAGTATCAAATATATGCAAAAATAGAGAAAATCAGAAAGGGGGAAAATACTTTTCCACAGCCCTGTAGGTTTCCCCTTGTTTGTTTGTGGCTAAGTAAAGAGATCAGTGTGCGTACTCCATGCTCGACCCACCTCCGACACCCTGACCTAAACTGCAACGCCCCCTAAGAGTGATCAAATATGCAGCTATATTTTCAACATGGCCTGACATCCAGGGAGATTACAAATATTCAAAGAATATTTACTATTTGAAGTGAATACAGTAGAAAATGTCTTCTTTTTTTTTTTTACCTACACATCTAAGAACGAGATTTTTTTATAATATTTTTTTCCTTATAAGAGTGACTAGTTACAAACCAGACGATCATTAAAATAATACTCCATTGTCAGTGAGCGTTGTCACAGCAAGCCTCACTCTCCTAGTACTTCCTCAAAGTCAGACACCCACATAAAAGATCTTTGTTTAAAGGAACTCAAACAGACAAGAAATGAAAACAATTCTTACAGTTCACAGAAAATAAAAATCATTGGGTTTACAATCATAACACTACAGTATATATTCAAATCAACATTACATGAAATTTCAGAAAACTAAAATATGGTATGAAGAACACAAAAAACACACAAATTACCTAATATTCAGAATCCTACAAAAGTTTCTGGTAAAATCTACTAAGACAAAACTCCTTTAACTAAATATCAAAAATGTAATCCGTGCATTAAACAAAATGAAATAAGACATTCATCTTCTTGAAAAACTGAACTCAACAAGAAATAAATGTTTAGAGTGAAAGACAACAATCATATATATACCACGAAAGCTTTGTGTGGCGACAAAACAGCAAGGGTTAGGCAAGAGGACGATTTGAAATGGCTTGTTGCATTGTGCCGACCTCGTGGTGTTTTCTAAGGCTTTGGATGAGTAATACAATCAGGTCAAGCTTTACCAACTCTTCCATACCATGTCTTTTCATACAATGCATGCAGAAGCACGGAGGGTTTAAAACCAAAAAGAATCTACACTCCCCCACGCTTCCATACACAAATGTACACCCCCCCCTCTTGTCCTTACACAACTTCATCTGTGATTGGCTGAACAGAGCTCCACTAGTGCACCCACATATGTCAACACAGAACACAGAAGAAAAAAAATGTTTGTATCTATCCAAAAGTATCCCTACTATCACACATTTAATTACACATAATGTGTTTTCACAAGTTCTCTTACATATCGTAGACCATATAAACTGCACTTAATAAAAACATAAAATAAAAAAAATAAAATTAAAAGAATTATAATAAAATGAAAACCACACCATATTAAAACTCAGAGCAACTCAACCATAAGCCACCCTGTAACTTTGAAAATTCTCCTAAACCCACACAGCGGTTTGGTTTATCATGCAACTTTCAGTAGTGATTCATTCTATCCTTACATTTTACAGTCCCCACCCCTTCTTCGTCACAAGTGAGACTTTGGCATAATATTGGGTCCAGGGCCAAAGCCCCCTGCATTAAGCCTTTACAGTCTATAGACTTTATACCCAGAGACAGAGACCAGGTCATAACAGAACCATCTAGAGTCTATAGACTTTATACCCAGAGACAGAGAGGACTGGGTCCTAACAGAACCAACTAGAGTCTATAGACTTTATACCCAGAGACAGAGAGGACTGGGTCCTAACAGAACCAACTAGAGTATAGACTTTATACCCAGAGACAGAGAGGACTGGGTCCTAACAGAACCAACTAGAGTCTATAGACTTTATACCCAGAGACAGAGAGGACTGGGTCCTAACAGAACCTACTAGAGTATAGACTTTATACCCAGAGACAGAGAGGACTGGGTCCTAACAGAACCAACTAGAGTATAGACTTAATACCCAGAGACAGAGAGGACTGGGTCCTAACAGAACCAACTAGAGTATAGACTTAATACCCAGAGACAGAGAGGACTGGGTCCTAACAGAACCTACTAGAGTATAGACTTTATACCCAGAGACAGAGAGGACTGGGTCCTAACAGAACCAACTAGAGTATAGACTTTATACCCAGAGACAGAGAGGACTGGGTCCTAACAGAACCTACTAGAGTATAGACTTTATACCCAGAGACAGAGAGGACTGGGTCCTAACAGAACCAACTAGAGTATAGACTTTATACCCAGAGACAGAGAGGACTGGGTCCTAACAGAACCAACTAGAGTCTATAGACTTAATACCCAGAGACAGAGAGGACTGGGTCCTAACAGAACCTACTAGAGTATAGACTTTATACCCAGAGACAGAGAGGACTGGGTCCTAACAGAACCAACTAGAGTATAGACTTAATACCCAGAGACAGAGAGGACTGGGTCCTAACAGAACCAACTAGAGTATAGACTTAATACCCAGAGACAGAGAGGACTGGGTCCTAACAGAACCAACTAGAGTATAGACTTTATACCCAGAGAAGAACGGGTCCTAACAGAACCAAGAACCCTTCTCTGTCTGCCTCATACCATGGAATCTAAGCTCAAGGCAAATGAAAAGAAAAGCAACAGAAGGCCAGAGTTAAATCAGACAACCTAAGGTTGGTAACTGCGTACCCAAGAGGCAAAGACCATGACTGGTTCATCTGTTAATGACAATAAACTGTAGACAAACATTCAAGGAACAAGGACCACTAGAGACTTTGAAGGCGTTCCCCAGGTTAACACTGTAACATGGCTATAATGACCTCATAACACTCAAAGGTTTTTGGGATGTACATACATAGTCTATGGCACTTTATGTGGAGCTTGCAACATATCTAGTAAATCTGGGATGGGTTTTAAAACACAAAGGTGTGCTAAACCCACAACATTCAGCTGTCATTATGGCACCAAGCCCACTAACCCATTTCAACCAAGTTGGTCTTGTAAGAACCAAGTCATCTACAAACAAGCCATGCACAATTCATTCAGTCTAATATGGCAATTAGTTACTATTCCTCTTCATTTCCCCCTCTTGTTTAAAATACAAGGTGCACCTTTGCTTTGTGTAAACCATGAAAAATAATATAAATTAAAGAAAAGCAAACTGAAAATAACATAAAAGAGAGTCTTGGTCTGCTGACATAACAAACTAGTGGGCGTGACTATCTCCTCATGTTGACATTCAAAGTGTGTCCGGTGTTTTAATGGATGATGCCTCCACAGATATAAAGGCATGGCTGTAATGTTCTGTAGATGGCATTGTTCCTCTCTCTGTAGGAGGTGCTGTTGTCCGTATGGTGTGTGTAGAATACACATGTTCACCACCTTATGACAAACTGGACCTCTTCGAGTAGCATGCATGTCAGAACCACTACAGTTTACAGGTGGTTGGAGTCTCCTGGTGTTCTGGATGTTACAGGCATAGAAATAGAATCCATTCTAAAGATTCTATGTCTATGCTTACAGGCATAGAAATAGAATCTATTCTAAAGATTCTATGTCTATGCTTACAGGCATAGAAATATAATCTATTTTAAAGATTCTATTTCTCTGGTTACAGGCATGAAGGGTGAACTGTTGTCTGGGACGGATGGAACACCAACACACTCCAGTTTCATCTGCAGGAGAAAACAATATAACAGATTAGAAAATAAAATAACCAATTAGAGAAGAATAGAAGAACAAATCAAAAGAGATTGCATAGACATAATGACATACAGATGTAGGATGTAAATGTGATCACCTGCACAGCAGAAAATGCGAACGTGTAGTATGTTCAAGGTTTAAAAGGGCTTTTTTTGAAATTTGCAATTTCAAAAAATGTATCAACCCCTACAAAAATGTCCATTAATTATAATCCACACAATAATAAAAATGTTCTGTTGCTGCGAGAATATTTTCCTGCCGTGAGAAACGGGTCAAGTTAAGACCCTACACCTGTATGAAAATGAGCCTTACTGTTCTGGTAGAGACTTCTACATCTGAGTCACATACTTGTGACTAGTAAGATGATCTGTAGATATTATTGGAATCTGGGGAAGAGCATGAGAGATAGAGAGAAGACAGAAAACAACCCTTACTGTAAATGTAGCTTTTACAACACAACTCTCAATGGGCTATTTTCATTTTTCTTGCATCACTTACAGATGGTGCCAAATTCACTATCAATCATACTTTAAATGAACGGAAAACAATATGCGTTACAAATAAAGCAACACTGACCACTGAGGAGGAAACGATGCCGTCATTGTCCTGAATGTTCTAAGTGTGTTTAAATGTTAGTAATCAGTTACCATGGCATCCATCCTCCTCTTCTGATGACCATTCATTACAATTCAATGGAGTGGTCATAAGTACCAACAAGATGGAGGATACAGCCTATAGCACAGTACTCTCAAATCATCACCCGGAAGTGACATACTTCCATCACAAGAAGTGGACAGAGAGAGAGGAAGCGGAAGAGGGGCAAACCTGATTGGCTGTTGCGGTTGCAAAGGGAACACTTGTGGCAGAGGAGGTGGCTGCAGACACAGTGGCGGGCGTAGCACCGTGCATCATGGGTACTTTAGGGAGAGAAAGATCACACAGACAAATGAACTGGAGCAGGCCCGAGGTGTTGTTCTATTATAAAGGTTACTGGCTAAGGATTTATTTAAAGGTCTTCCTCTAACCACTTATAACCCTATCGTTTTGATGTTGTCCATTAGAAAATAATTTGCCATCTATAAATAGGATCTAGTGCCATTGATAAAATATTCTAAGCTGACCTTTAGATAATGTGTTAGCTGACAGGGTAACTGAGATAATGTGTTAGCTGACAGGGTAACTGAGGTTTGGGATGAGGGTCAGGACAATGAGTAGATCAGAGTGGGTTATTACAGCAACAAGCTAGAGTGCCTTCAGAAAGTATTCATACCCCTTCACTTGTTCCACATTTTGTTGTGTTACAGCCTGAATTTAAAATGAATTCAATTGATAATTTGTGTCACTGATCTACATACAATACCCTATAATGTAAAAGTGGAATTTTGCTTGTAGAAAGTTTAGAAATGAATCAAAACAATTCAACGCTCAAATGTCTTGAGTCAATAAGTATTCAACCCCTTTGTTATGGCAAACCTAAATATGTTCAGGAATAAAAATGTGCTTAACAAATCAATTTTTTATTTTAATTTAACCTTTATTTAACTAGGCAAGTCAGTTAATAACAAATTCAGATTTACAATGACGGCCTACTCCGGCCAAACCCCGACGATGCTGGGCCAATTGTGCGCTGCCCATGGGTCTCCCAATCACAGCCGGATGTGATACAGCCTGGATTCAAATCAGGTACTATAGTGACGCCTCTTGCACTGAGACGCAGTGCCTTAGACCGCTGCACAACTCAGGAGCATAATAAGTTGCATGGACTCATTCCGTGTTCAGTAATAGTGGTTAACATAATTTTTTAATAGCTACTCCGTCTCTGTACCTCACACACACAATTATCTGTAAGGTCCCTCAGTTGAGCAGTGAACTTCATGTACAGATTCAACCACAACAACCAGGGAGGTTTTTCAATTCCTCACAAAGTAGGGCACCGATTGGTTGATGTGTACAAATAAAAAAGCAGACACTGAATATCGCTTTGAGAATGGTTCTTCATGTCACGTCCTGACCAGTATAAGGGGTTATTGGTTATTGTAGTTTGGTCAGGACGTGGCAGGGGGTATTTGTTTTATGTGGTTTGGGGTTTAATAGGATATGTATTTATGTAAGAGGGGTGTTTGATTTATGTGTTCCCGGGGTTTTTGGGTAATGTTCTTGTTTTGTATTTCTATGTTGTGTATTTCTTTGTTGGCCTGGTATGGCTCTCAATCAGGAACAGCTGTACATCGTTGTTGCTGATTGAGAGTCATACTTAAGTAGCCCTGTTTTCACCTGTCCCTTTGTGGGAAGTTGTTGTTGTACTGCTGTGTGTTAGCCTGCAACACTGTTCGTTCGATCGTTTTCTTGTTTTGTTAGTTACGTGTTTAAATAAAGTTAAGATGAGCACTCAACCCGCTGCGCCTTGGTCCAGTATAGACGACGATCGTTACAATTCACTAGACTTTGGATGGTGTATCAATACACCCAGTCACTACAAAGATACAGGCGTCCTTCCTAACTCAGTTGCCAGAGAGGAAGGAAATTGCTCAAGGATTTCACCATGAGGCCAATGGTGATTTTAAAACAGTTACAGAGTTTAATGGCTATGATATGAGGAAACTCAGGATGGATCAACAACATTGTAGTTACTCCACATTACTAACCTAAATGACAGAGTGAAAAGAAGGAATCGTGTACAAAATAAAAGTATTCCAAAACATGCATCCCGTTGTCACGACTCCTGCCGAGGGTGACTCCTCTCCCTGTTCGGGTGGCGCTCGGCGGTCGTCGTCACCGGCCTACTAGCTGCCACCGATCCCTTTTTCCTTTTCTGTTGGTTTTGTCTTCTTTGGTTTCACCTGTGTCTCATTAGTGTTGAGTTAAGGATTTTAGCCCGTTTCCCCACCTGTTCTGTGTGCGGGCTTATTTCTGTTGTTCACTGTGTTTCGTGGAGTGGTACGTGTTTTTGGATCTTGTGTTTTTTTGGATTACACCCTGTTGTTGTTTCTTGGGTGTATATTCTTTTTGACGGTGCATTTCATTAAAGCCCGATAGCAAACACTCCTGTTTCCGGCGCCTGACTCCACACCCACTAAAGTAAGCGTTACACCCGTTTGCAACAAGACACTTAAATACTGCAACAAATGTGGCTAGGAAAGTAACTTTTTGTCCTGAATACAAAGCGTTATGTTTGGGGCAAATCCAACACATCATGGGGTATGAATACTTTCTGAAGGCACTGTATGGTGCACATCATATGACAGACAAACATCAGCAACATGACCATGCATTTGTACTGCATAGCGAGAGCGAGAACATTCAATTGGGGTTGACACACAGGGAAACAGGTGAAACAACGGCAACACTTTACTTGACACTCACATTGTCATAACCATGTCATAATATGTCATAACAGCTGACATAACTTGACATAACCTGTCATAATAGGGTCTTAACACTGTCATGACCCATATATTTACACCTGTTGTGACATATAGTGAATTATTTTATGGTTGATTATGACACCTACATAAGAGTAATTTATTCAAATCATTATTTTCCCTGCCAAGAAATTTCCTTTCGTTTGAAAGTTGGTTTCTTAAATCCTTTGTTGTTGTAATGAATTCTTTACAGTTATTTTTTTAAATGCAATAATATGTAGAAAATACACTTTATGACACCGTCAAGAAGCATTATGACCATCATAATCATATAAGCCAGATAGGCCTATCCCGTACATGCCCTTATGTCAGTCATCAGTCAAAACGAGGGTGTCTTGTCCTGCTCCTGAAATCGGCTCCTGCATTCGTCCCAGTCATCAGCAACAGAGCATTGGGGCAGGGGCATGTCTGACATCAATGTGTGCACAATTACAATGATAATTGAATATGGTCAGTTTCAGAACATGTTATATAACATAGACATACTGTTGACACGTAGACTATGGTGTAATGGAATGTTTTGCCTTGTGTGGTAGGTTTTGTGTGTTTTTACACACTTATGTAGGTGTCAAAATAACGCAATATATGTCACAACAGGTTGTGACCATAATATAACAGGTTATGACCATAATATAACAGGTTATGACCATAATATAACAGCTTATGAAAAGTTATGTCAGCTGTTATGACGTACTATGACATGGTTATGACCGTGTCATAACATGTTATGACGCTGGGTGTCAAGTAAAGTTGTTACCGTAACAACTAGCCTACAGTAAAAAAAAAACATCCTCAAAATGTACTTCAAAATGTTTCATATTTCGATAACAATACACATCTTATAACTGAACCACCAGCACCACCATCATCACCAATAATATGATAATACTACAACTAACCCTGTCTGCAACCCACAGTCTGTCCCAATCCAGTCCAGTCCCACTCTGTCAGGGTATGAAATACAAGATGAAATGCTCTGTATTTTTTTCTCCAAGCTGTGAATCTAAATGTTAATTAAATGTAATTCTATTACAAATCATTTCCCGTATAAAAATTCCTCTGAATTAACATTTTTAAGCACAAATAATGCAACAAAATACAGTTTCTAACTATGAAAAAAAAAAATTCCCTTCCCTTGTCTTGACGGTCAAGAATCCCTGCTGTATATTTATTGACAGCAGTTGAAAGAGTGCTTCAAGACTTTGTGCCACATCTCACCAAAACAACGTCCCTGTCTCTTTTCCATCATCAGGCAACACCTGGTCAAGTGATAACTAAATCCTTCGTACTGTATTGCTTCCTTCATACTGTATTGCTTCCTTCATACTGTATTGCTTCCTTCGTACCGTATTGCTTCCTTCGTACTCTATTGCTTCCTTCATACTGTATTGCTTCCTTCATACCGTATTGCTTCCTTCGTACCGTATTGCTTCCTTCGTACTCTATTGCTTCCTTCATACTGTATTGCTTCCTTCGTACTCTATTGCTTCCTTCGTACTGTATTGCTTCCTTCGTACTGTATTGCTTCCTTCGTACCGTATTGCTTCCTTCGTACTGTATTGCTTCCTTCCTTCCTTCATACTGTATTGTTTTCATTGCGGACACAAGACAGGGAAGATAATATAACAATATTTGTATTAACGTGTTTCATTTCTCATGTTCTTATTATCTTATGAAAGCTGCACTGCAATGGTGAAGGTAGTCAACAACACACCTGCCACGCTGATCATCAACACGGGGGCCCCTCAGGGGTACGTGCTTCGTCCCCTCCTGTACTCCACTGTGTGGCCATGCATGACTCTAACACCATCACCAGCCTATTGGGAGAAGGTCAGAGACCTGGCAGTGTGGTCCCAGGACAACAACCTCTCCCTCAACGTGAGCAAGACAAAGGAGATGACCGTGGACTACAGAAAAAGGAGGGCTAAACATGCTGCCATTCAGATCGACGGGGGCTGTAGTGGAGCGGGTCGAAAGTGTCAAGTTCCTTGATGTTCACATCACCAACAAACTATCATGGACCAAACACGCTACAGAGGGTAATGCATACGGCCAAGCTTCCTGCAATCCAGGACCTATATACTAGGCGGTGTCAGAGGAAGGCCCCAAAAATTGTCGAAGACTACAGTCACTCTAGTCATAGACTATCCCCCCCCCCATTTGATTTTACACTGCTGCTACTCGCTGTTAATTATCTATGCATAGTCACTTTACTCCTACCTACATGTACAAATTAACTCGACTAACCTGTACCCCGCATATTGACTCAGTACCGGTACCCCCTATATATAGCCTCGTTATTGTTATTTTATTGTTTTACTTTTGATTTATTTTTAATAACTGCTTAAGTTTATTTAGTAAATATTTTCTTAACTCTATTTTCTTAAAACTGCATTGTTGGTTAAGGGCTTGTAAGTAAGTATTTGTATGTGTACATAAAACCTATCTATCTATCTTTATCTATCTCTTTATGAAGGGAAGCAGACGATGATGTGAAGCTACTTTGGACTATTGAGAGGCCCCCTTTCTCGCAGAGTGGAAAATGGCTGCCCTGATGGCTTGAGATGGAATGTGAGGGACTGAAAAGGCTTAAAGGTAATGAGGAAGGAAAGCTGGCACCTACCAACACTTGTTGCAGGTGTCATGCACAATATCGAGCCTGCCCATCATGCATTGCAACAGGAAGGGGATTGGAAAAGGAGATGGAGAGAAGAAATCAACACAACCCATTACAAGACAGTGTCCACAGAGGTAGAGAGTGTTGTTACGGTTACAGTGTATACAGTACATTAAAACGCATCACACAGGTGATACATCAACTACCATGCAGTGAATAAAGACATATTTAACTTGCATCTTAAAAAATATATATACACTGCTCAAAAAAATAAAGGGAACACTAAAATAACACATCCTAGATCTGAATGAATGAAATAATCTTATTAAATACTTTTATCTTTACATAGTTGAATGTGCTGACAACAAAATCACACAAAAATAATCAATGGAAATCCAATTTATCAACCCATGGAGGTCTGGATTTGGAGTCACACTCAAAATTAAAGTGGAAAACCACACTACAGGTTGATCCAACTTTGATGTAATGTCCTTAAAACAAGTCAAAATGAGGCTCAGTAGTGTGTGTGGCCTCCATGTGCCTGTATGACCTCCCTACAACGCCTGGGCATGCTCCTGATGAGGTGGCGGATGGTCTCCTGAGGGATCTCCTCCCAGACCTGGACTAAAGCATCCGCCAACTCCTGGACAGTCTGTGGTGCAACGTGGCGTTGGTGGATGGAGCGAGACATGATGTCCCAGATGTGCTCAATTGGATTCAGGTCTGGGGAACGGGTGGTCCATAGCATCAATGCCTTCCTCTTGCAGGAACTACTGACACACTCCAGCCACATGAGGTCTAGCATTGTCTTGCATTAGGAGGAACCCAGGGCCAACCGCACAAGCATATGGTCTCACAAGGGGTCTGAGGATCTCATCTCGGTACCTAATGGCAGTCAGGCTACCTCTGGCGAGCACATGGAGGGCTGTGCGGCCCCCCAAAGAAATGCCACCCCACACCATGACTGACCCACCGCCAAACCGGTCATGCTGGAGGATGTTGCAGGCAGCAGAACGTTCTCCACGGCGTCTCCAGACTCTGTCACATCTGTCACATGTGCTCAGTGTGAACCTGCTTTCATCTGTGAAGAGCACAGGGCGCCAGTGGCGAATTTGCCAATCTTGGTGTTCTCTGGCAAATGCCAAACGTCCTGCACGGTGTTGGGCTGTAAGCACAACCCCCACCTGTGGACGTCGGGCCCTCATACCACCCTCATGGAGTCTGTTTCTGAACGTTTGAGCAGACACATGCACATTTGTGGCCTGCTGGAGGTCATTTTGCAGGGCTCTGGCAGTGCTCCTCCTTGCACAAAGGCGGAGGTAGCGGTCCTGCTGCTGGGTTGTTGCCCTCCTACGGCCTCCTCCACGTCTCCTGATGTACTGGCCTGTCTCCTGGTAGCGCCTCCATGCTCTGAACACTACGCTGACAGACACAGCAAACCTTCTTGCCACAGCTTGCATTGATGTGCCATCCTGGATGAGCTGCACTACCTGAGCCACTTGTGTGGGTTGTAGACTCCGTCTCATGTTGCCACTACAGTGAAAGCACCGCCAGCATTCAAAAGTGACCAAAACATCAGCCAGGAAGCATAGGAACTGAGAAGTGGTCTGTGGTCCCCACCTGCAGAACCACTCCTTTATTGGGGGTGTCTTGCTAATTGCCTATAATTTCCACCTGTTGTCTATTCCATTTGCACAACAGCATGTGAAATGTATTGTCAATCAGTGTTGCTTCCTAAGTGGACAGTTTGATTTCACAGAAGTGTGATTGACTTGGAGTTACATTGTGTTGTTTAAGTGTTCCCTTTATTTTTTTGAGCAGTATATATTTAACCTTGATTTAACTAGGCAAGTCAGTTAACAACAAATTCTTATTTATAATGACGGCCTAACCCGGACAAACCCGGCCAATTGTGCGCCGCCCTATGGGACTCCCAATCACGGCTGCCTGTGATACAGCCTGGAATCGAACCAGGGACTACAGTGATGCCTCTTGCATTGAGATGCAGTGTCTCGGACCGCTGCACCACTCTGGAGCCCCTCTACTGGCATTAATCATTCATTAATGATAATCATTACTGTTAACAGTGGTCACTCTTTACAGATAGAATCATGGTCGGTACTAAATGCACATAAACATACAGAGACCATAAAGCACACAGACAGATGTTGTGTGTCGAAGTGTGTTTCAGTAGCTATGATAATGTTGCTTCAAAACACTATTGACAAGACCTACGTTTTAGCACCAGTCATCCAGGGGAAATGTAAGTCTTAAAAAGGGAAAAAGGTGAATGACTAGTCACATCAGCCAATAACTTTCCAAGATGAATTACATGCCAGGGCAAGTTGGAAACTGTCTCTCTTGTAATACTTCTCCTATGTAAAGTTGGCCCAGAGTGGTTATGGACGAGCTTCATCCATTTCTCTCAATGTGGACTTGGACTACTGTGGCTTGACAGCAGGGATGGACTGAGAACAGATATCGGCCTGGTTTTTTCTAAAACACTGGCCCATTTTTTTCTTCAAGGCCCCTACACCATCCCACTTTTAACCAGCAGTAACACTCACTGGACCCAATCCATGCCGGCTATTTTTACATAACAGGACTGTGAGAGGACTGTGAGACAGAGGTTAAGATTACTTTGCTGTCATCTTAGGGTGGTGCCAGTGTTCTCAGACTGGTGTAAGTGGGTCGGACCAGGGTTGTGCCAGTGTTCTGGTGTATGTGTGTGTTTGTTTGTGTTAGTGTTTCACCAGGGATACTGCAACATGAAAGTTCAATTAGAACTACACTACCAGTCAAAAGTTTGGACACACCTACTCATTCAAAGGTTTTTCTTTATTTGTACTATTTTTAACATTGTAGAATAATAGTAAAAGCATCACAACTATGAACAAACACATATGGAAACATGTAGTAACCAAAAAAGTGCTAAACAAATCAAAATCAGCCCAAAGGACAGATTTCCACCGGTCCAATGTCCATTGCTCATGTTTCTTTGCCCAAGCACATCTCTTCATCTCTAATTGGTGTCTTTTAGAAGTGGTTGCTTTGCAGCAATTCGACCACGAAGGCTTGATTCACGCAGTCTCCTCTGAACAGTTGATGTTGAGATGTGTCTGTTACTTGAACTCTGTGAAGAATTAATTTGGGCTACAATTTCCGAGGCTGGTAACTCTAATGAATTTAACCTCTGCAGCAGAGGTAACTCTGGGTCATCCTTTCCTGTGGCGGTCCTCATGAGAACCAGTTTCATCATAGTGCTTGATGGTTTTTGTGACCGTATTTGAAGAAACTTTCAAAGTTCTTGACATGTTCCATATTGACTGACCTTCATGTCTTAAAGTAATGATGGACTGTCATTTCTCTTCACTAATTTGATCTGTTCTTGTCATAATATGGACTTGGTCTTTTACCAAATAGGGCTATCTTCTGTATACCACCCCTACCTTGTCACACACAACTGATTGGCTGAAACGCATTAAGAAGGATAGTAATTCCACAAATTAACTTTTAACAAGGCACACCTGTTAATTGAAATGCATTCCAGGTCACTACCTAATGAAGCTGGTTGAGAGAATGCCAAGTGTGTGCAAAGCTGTCATCAAGGCAAAGGGCTACTTTGGCTACTTTGAAGAATCTCAAATATGAAATGTTTTTTGATTTGTTTAACACTTTTGGTTACTACATGATTTCATAGTTTTGATGTCTTCACGATTAGTCTACAACGTAGAAAATAGTAAAAATAAAGAATAACCCTGGAAATGGGTAGGTGTGTACGGACTTTTGACTGGTACTATATGTGTGCTGTGCAGGCCCGAAGAAAGAGGTTTTATGGGTAAGGAGCCTGAAGCCAGAGGTTTTATGGTAAGGAGCCCGAAGAAAGAGGTTTTATGGGTAAGGAGCCTGAAGCCAGAGGTTTTACGGGTAAGAAGCCTGAAACCAAACGTTTTATTGGTAAGGAGCCTGAACCCAGAGGTTTTATGGGTAAGGAGGCTGAAACCAAAGGTTTTATGGGTAAGGAGCGTGAAACCAAAGATTTTATGGGTAAGGATTTGGGTTTGTGAATGGAGGTCAGCAGTATCAGACTTGACTTCAGGGGTCGCGGCCAGTTGAGAGGTGAAAGGTGAAAGGTCAAGGCCTACCTGATGGGATGAACTGCTGCTGAAATTGCATGTTGGCCAGGGCCTGTTGGTACTGGAACATGCCAGCGGCGTTGAACATGGCAGTGGCACCGTTGGCTTTTTCAAGTGTGGGTCTCTTTGGTAATGGAGGTAAAACAGGTGAGAGCCCCTGATAGAGGGACCCGATGGAGGGGAAACACAAAACAAAAGGATAGAAGGAGCAGGGGGGTGGGGGGGACAAGAAAAAATTGTGGAAGTGGAATCAAAGACAGGGAGAATAAATAATTTCATTAGAATAGAAAGGCATCTCCATGAAGCAATCATTTTGAACCAAAAATAAGCAAGTCCTTCTAAAGCAAGCAGTGTTCTATGTAACACTAGTCCTTCTAAAGCAAGCAGTGTTCTATGTAACACTAGTCCTTATAAAACAAGCAGTGTTCTATGTAACACTAGTCCTTCTAAAACAAGCAGTGTTCTATGTAACACTAGTCCTTCTAAAACAAGCAGTGTTCTATGTAACACTAGTCCTTCTAAAACAAGCAGTGTTCTATGTAACACTAGTCCTTTTAAAGCAAGCAGTGGTCTATGTAACACTAGTCCTATATCAAGACAGTGGTCTGTTACTCTACTTCTACTAAAGCAAGACAGTGGTGCTGGTCTAGGAATTGTGATAACTAGTAATAACAATAAAGGTATTTACCAACATACAAACAATATAGACAGAAATAATGTAGTACTGCGAAGTATGAATAATGCAAAAATAAACAGTGGTGTAAAGTACTGAAGTAAAAATACTTTATAGTACTACTTGAGTAGTTTTTTGGGTATCTGTACATTACTATTTATATTTTTGACAACTTTTACTTCACTACAGTCCTAAAGAAAGTAATGTACTTTTTAATCCAGTGATTTTCCCTGACACCAAAAGTACTCGTTACATTTTAAAAGGAAAATGGTCTAATTCACCTACTTATCAAGAGAATGTCCCTGATCATCCCTACTGCCTGTGATCTGGCAGACTCATTAAACACAAATGCTTCATTTGTAAGTGATGTCTGAGTGTTGGATTGTGGTCCTGGCTATCCGTCAATATAAAAAGAAGAGAAAATTGTGCCGTCTGGTTTGCTTAATATAAGGAATTTGAAATGATTTACACTTTTACTTTTGATACTTAAGTATATTTAAAATCAAATCCTTTTAGACTTTTACTCAAGTAGTATTTTACTGCGTGAACTTTTACTTGAGTCATTTTCTATGAAGGTATCTTTACTTTTACTCAAGTATGACAATTGGGGTACTTTTACCACCACTGAAAATAAACAAGCAATTATAACACATACTTGATAACATATTAGGACCTCTACAAAACAATGACAGTAATGATTGTACTAGTAATCATGGGTGACAACAGAAATGATGTTAACAGAAAAGCTGCACTTTTAGCTCCATGCTTAACAGTAGAAGCCTTGTTCATTCTGAAGTCCCTCTAGAAGCCCACCCATCCACCAGAATTCCACATGCAAAACTGGTAATAATAAGAAAATATATCATAAACGTGCCATATATTTATACTGAATAGACACTAGTCACGCTTTTAACTACTGCATTCACTAAATGAACTCCAAATAGACGTTCAAGTCGTGTTACTAAGGATTAATAGACTATCAGGGATGAACTGACTGTCGACAGTATACTAATACGAATACTAAGGCCCTGTACGGGTTTTGCAATTTCCGCCTCCTTCCCTTGTTGACATAGAGACAGAATGGAAAGGGACACTTAGGTGAATTAACTGGGTACCATTTTACCCCAAATCTTCACCCCATCAATGAAGCGTTTAGTTAACAGTATTGCCACAATCAATTCATCACCCCATCAATGAAATGGTTAGTAAACAGTAACTAACTGAGATGGATTTAGTTTGAATCTACCATAACAGAGCTGCATGCCAAGCTAAAAGGTGAAAGGTCATAGTACCAGGTCAAAGGTTGCGTCGAGGGGTCGCTTCAGTGATTTGACAGCCATCTGAGTCTTATTTAGCAGGCAGCGAGCACATGATGGCAACGGGCCAATGGGATTCAAGCGCATTAACATAAACCAGCAAGCAGAGGAGCATCATGGGGGCAGCAGTGGAGTTTGGGTTGGTGAGAAAAAAACCCAACAAAACAAAAAAACAAACAAAAAACAATTCATTGGAGTGCAATATACAACAAACAACAGGTCTATGGTCTTGATATCATTAATGGCTGTAGGGTTGTTACTGTAAACACTATGGTCTTGATATCATTAATGGCTGTAGGGTTGTTACTGTAAACACTGTGGTCTTGACATCATGAATGGCTGTAGAGTTGTTACTGTAAACACTGTGGTCTTGACATCATTAATGGCTGTAGGGTTGTTACTGTAAACACTATGGTCTTGACATCATTAATGGCTGTAGGGTTGTTACTGTAAACACTATGGACTTGATATCATTAATGGCTGTAGGGTTGTTACTGTAAACACTATGGTCTTGATATCATTAATGGCTGTAGGGTTGTTACTGTAAACACTATGGTCTTGATATCATTAATGGCTGTAGGGTTGTTACTGTAAACACTTTGGTCTTGACATCATTAATGGCTGTAGGGTTGTTACTGTAAACACTATGGTCTTGACATCATTAATGGCTGTAGGGTTGTTACTGTAAACACTATGGTCTTGATATCATTAATGGCTGTAGGGTTGTTACTGTAAACACTATGGACTTGACATCATTAATGGCTGTAGGGTTGTTACTGTAAACACTATTGTCTTGACATTATTAATGGCTGTAGGGTTGTTACTGTAAACACTATGGACTTGACATCATTAATGGCTGTAGGGTTGTTACTGTAAACACTATGGACTTGACATCATTAATGGCTGTTGGGGTGTTATGGTAAACACTATGGCCTTGACATCATTAATGGCATTCGGGTTGTTACTGTAAACACTGTGGTCTTGGCATCATGAATGGCTGTAGAGTTGTTACTGTAAACACTTTGGTCTTGACATCATTAATGGCTGTAAACCCTATGGTGTTGACATCATAAATGGCTGTAGGGTTGTTACTGTAAACACTATGGTGTTGACATCATTAATGGCTGTAGGGTTGTTACTGTAAACACTCTTGTCTTGACATCATTAATGGCTGTAGGGTTGTTACTGTAAACACTATGGACTTGACATCATTAATGGCTGTAGGGTTGTTACTGTAAACACTATTGTCTTGACATCATTAATGGCTGTAGGGTTGTTACTGTAAACACTATGGTCTTGACATCATTAATGGCTGTAGGGTTGTTACTGTAAACACTATGGTCTTGACATCATTAATGGCTGTAGGGTTGTTACTGTAAACACTATGGTCTTGACATCATTAATGGCTATTGGTTAGACAAACCAATGCTGTTTAATTGAATTTCAAGTAGTCCTACTGTATCTATAATAGGAGAAAGTATTGCTTCAGCGGCTCTAGTAAGCCTAACAATATATGCAGTTATAACAGCAGTTATAACACGTGTTACACAGCATAGTAACATTTGAACCGGAAAAATAAAAGGGGGCAGGAGGGGAAGGGGCATTAAGTCACCCCTGTAGCATTAGACATTAAATCTAGCTAGCTGCTTAAATAAGTTCACATTACCTTTAGTGTCTGCTGGGTAGTCTAGATGGTGTGAGGGGATGAGAGAGGAAAGGGGGAGGCTGAGGGGGCGATGACAGGGGGTGGGGGGAAAGGGACAGGTTTTCGGACATAGGTGAGGTTTGATAGGGGTGGCTGGGGGGGTGTTACAGAGGGATACCTACCATGGCTGCCGCGGCAGCAGCCTGGTTGACCTGGTGTTGGCCAGCCTTTATCTTGGCCTGCAGGTGGGCTGGAGGGTGGAAGTATTTACACTTCTCCCTGGAGCAGCGACCCTTTATGTAGTCCATACACACGGTCACGGTGTTGTCGTTGGTGTCTATCATGGTGCTGTCTGAGGGGTGGGCGAAGCGACAGTCATTCTCACCCCGCGTACAGTTACCTCTCTGGTACTCCCGACACACCTGGGGAAAGGAGGGAGGGAGGGAGGGATACAGACAGACAGACAGACAGACAGACAGACAGACAGACAGACAGACAGACAGACAGACAGACAGACAGACAGACAGACAGACAGACAGACAGACAGACAGACAGACAGACAGACAGACAGACAGACAGACAGACAGACAGACAGACAGACAGACAGACAGACAGACAGACAGAATCCAAGAGAAAAGAGAGAAAGCATAATTAACACCTGCTGTTCAAAATGTTACTTGACAGAACAGGTTGTTACCAAACCATACATCATCATGATACATGGAAACACAAAAAGAGGAGACGAGACCAGAAAGGAGTATATATACAGTCCTTTTCTTTTTTTTTCTTCTTCAGATGAGACAAAAATAAATAAATAATTAAGAAGCATACACACACATACACCAGAAAATCAACAGGCGGCAGGTAGCCTAGTGGTTAGAGGGTTGGGTCAGTAACCGAAAGGTCGCAAGATTGAATCTCCGAGCTGACAAGGTAAGAACCTTTTGTTCTGCCCCTGAACAAGGCAGTTAACCCACTGTTCCTAGGCCGTCAATGAAAATAAGAATTTGTACTTAACTGACTTGCCTAGTTAAATAGAATAATGAGGAAGGGTTTAATAATTGAAGTGTATATTTATCCCTGTTGTGTGTAGAAAGGGACCATCTATAAACCGATGGGAATAAATGAACAAAAAGGCTTAATGAATTTATCAAAGAAACACACAGCTGCCAATTACCATTCAGAAATAATTACACTCATAAATCTCATAATGTTCCCCTTCTCTCACTTAATCAATCAAGTACAAATATTTCGTTTTTCAAATCGACGACCATTAAAACATGGTTAATATATTCCTGAGTCATCCAGCAGGGGGCAGTACATGCATGGTGAGGTTGACGTGTCGCACTCATATCCAGACAAGACCTGGGGTGCGTCTCAATAGTCTACAGCTGCTTCCTTTTCTCCTCTCCTCTCTTTCTACTGGACTGATGTGAAAGAACAGGATATCTAAACTGGACTGGTTTGTGTGTGTGTGTGTGATGGATGTGACTTTTCTGTGAAGACACTAGCTTCTCAGACCTGCGCCTAGACAAAAGGGACTCCACCGCAACGCTCATCTGTGAGTGACGGGGCTGATGAAAACCGCAATGCTGGTCACACACACACACACAAAAGAGGCTGTCTTGTTGTCAGGCAGATGTTAGGAAAGAGGGAGAAGGAGGGAGCAAGAGACAGACAGACAGACAGACAGACAGACAGACAGACAGACAGACAGACAGACAGACAGACAGACAGACAGACAGACAGACAGACAGACAGACAGACAGACAGACAGACAGACAGACAGACAGACAGACAGACAGACAGACAGACAGACAGACAGACAGACAGACAGACAGACAGACAGACAGACAGACAGAAAGGGAGAGAGAGAGAGAGAGAGAGAGAGAGCGAGACAGGGTAGAGGTATAGAGGACAGACAGGGAGAGTGAGAGGAGAAGAGAGAGGAGTGGAATACAAAAGGGAGGAAGGAGAGCGAGATACTGTCTATCTGTCTCCTGTCTCACTCTCTCAATAAGAGCTGTTAGCCCTGATCTGTCGCACTCTCTCAATAAGAGATATTAGCCCTGATCTGTCGCACTCTCTCAATAAGAGATATTAGCCCTGATCTGTATCACTCTCTCAATAAGAGTTATTAGCCCTGATCTGTCGCACTCTCTCAATAAGAGCTGTTAGCCCTGATCTGTCTCACTCTCTCAATAAGAGATATTAGCCCTGATCTGTCTCACTCTCTCAATAAGATATATTAGCCCTGTTCTAACAGCTGTCCTATACCTCTGAGGGAAATTAAACCCAGAGAAGGCTCCTGGTTGGCCAACAAAAAGAAGGGGCTGGTAATCATATGTCTACCTCATCGTAACTGTCCCAACAGGCCAGCTGCATCATCATAATGCTGTTAAGATAGGGATGACTTATTGAGACCTCATTATCATAATGCAGGTAAGATCGGAATGACTTATTGAGACCTCATTATCATAATGCAGGTAAGATAGGGAGATGTGACTTAATGAGACCTCATTATCATAATGTAGGTAAGATAGGAATGACTTATTGAGACCTCATTATAATGTAGGTAAGATAGGAATGACTTATTGAGACCTCATTATAATGTAGGTAAGATAGGAATGACTTATTGAGACCTCATTATAATGTAGGTAAGATATCAATTACTTATTGAGACCTCATTAAAATGTAGGTAAGATAGGAATTACTTATTGAGACCTCATTATAATGTAGGTAAGATAGGAATGACTTATTGAGACCTCATTATAATGTAGGTAAGATAGGAATGACTTATTGAGACCTCATTATAATGTAGGTAAGATAGGAATGACTTATTGAGACCTCATTATAATGTAGGTAAGATAGGAATAACTTATTGAGACCTCATTATAATGTAGGTAAGATATCAATTACTTATTGAGACCTCATTAAAATGTAGGTAAGATAGGAATGACTTATTGAGACCTCATTATAATGTAGGTAAGATAGGAATGACTTATTGAGACCTCATTATAATGTAGGTAAGATAGGAATGACTTATTGAGACCTCATTATAATGTAGGTAAGATAGGAATGACTTATTGAGACCTCATTATAATGTAGGTAAGATAGGAATGACTTATTGAGGCCTTAGATGCTGCAGTGTAGGTAGCTTTCCATCTCCCAATAGATGGAAAGAAAGGGGGAGGAGAGCAAAACACAAAGGTAGGAAGAAATCTGAACATTGTGAGTTTAATTTTCTTCCATTTCAAGTACAACAAAAAACAAAGCTAGCTCAATATTCTAAAAAAGGAATTACGCCAAGTTTAAGCAAATAACCCACAAACGTTTAGTTCAACAGTGGTCAACAGCAGCATCCCCCTGCTGTTTATTTTTAATGTCACACTATGATAGAGACTAAAACATGTATGCCCCTTTTTCTGAAGGGTATTTTTAGCAAACCCACTTCTTAGCCAATGAGGTTAGAGCGTGGTTTCGCTCAATAAAGTACTGTAATACTAATAGTGGGTGGGGATACTGAAGCAACAGCATATTTCCTTATGGAATCAAACTAATCAGGGATTGGCCAGAATTTGTATGCATTTCCTTTCTCCCTCCCTCCCTCCCTCCCTTTCTCCCTCTCAATTTCCATGAAATCACCCCCCCCCCCCCCCCCCCGGTCAGTGAAATCAGCCCTCATCAGTGAATTCAAACCCTTCGTCAGTGAAATCACCCTTCGTCAGTGAATTCACCCCTAGTTAGTGAAATCAAAATTGCTCCACCACTCCCCTTCCTCCCCCCTGCGTCATCCTCTCCTCTCCCCCTCCTTTCCTGTAGACCTTAACTGGCCTGCTGGGCATTGATTTTCGATCTTTCTTTCCTGTTATTGACCACTTTCCTTCGTTCACTGAGTTGTCCACTCGCCCTGAGACTTCCTCCGCAACACCTTTGTTAATTAAACACACTTTACTGAGTCATGTTCCCAACATCACCTTCCCAACGATCCTGCCCCCTTCTCTCCCGTCCATTCTCTCCATCTCCCCAGCCTCCTCTACTCCTCTCCCCTCCTCCTCTCCTCTCCGAATTGGTCTCAATGATTTTCTTTTCCTATTATCTGGCTACTAGTGTATCCTAGGCACCGATACATAATGCATGAGATTGTCATGCAGTGAGCCCTGTGAATCACAGGTGGACATCAGGTTTTCTAATAAGTGATGACTCTGATTGGGGAATTAAAGATCCCCTGGAATAATACACTGGTGTCATATAAAGATCCAGCACACCACAACAGTCATTTAGAGTTGACACTATCAGGTCTTATGGTGTGTGTGTGTCTGTGTCTGCGTGTGTGGGAAACTTCTGGATGCATGTGACGCATCTAGTGCAGTAGTACCTAGGTAGAGGTTAGTTGCATGCCCACTTAGCAGGTGCTTTCATACTCTCGCTTACAGCTCGCTGCCGCCGGCTAGCCCTTGTGGTGAATTGGGGAGTAGCTTCATGCACAAGTCTCCCCTTGTCGGTACAAAGCCTCTCCATGACCAAGACTCCTGTCTGGCCTCCTCGCGGCGGTACACGATAACTGGTTCTCTTGAAACTCCAGGCTAACCGGCAGGGGATCTTGGAGCAGCAGTGGGCCCCAGAGATGCATCTTTACAGGCACACCTTTGTGTGGACACGTCTTGGCAGCCATCAACCACTGTCCCACTGCCTTGTGGGTTAGTCTGCTACGACAAAGGCTAGGAGAGCACACCTTGAAAGAAAAGCAGCATCCTGGCGGCGCGCATTAGGCGGACGCCGACAGACTGGGGTTTCGGCAGACTCCTGCAGCTGTGGAAGGTACTGGTTGTCCTGGGTTTCAACCCTTGCCACTGGAATTTCACCTTCCTACAGTGAAGTAGTGCTGTTGGGGATTGGGCACCCTCTGTGGCACTTTAAATAACTTCCTTTGCGCAGGTATCCACTTCTGACCTCAGTGAAGCCATCAACCGGAAACCGGACTAATATCTGGCAGTGTCTGGTGACGGGGGAATGCACCGGGTGCCACTTAATCAGACCCCTGCATGCCAGCGGCACAGGACTATTATGGTCGCCAGCAGCTGGGAATTGAGTGGCAGCTGCTCTCTGCAGACCTCTATGAGACTGAGCAGCCATATTTAGGAGCCACACTGCTAACCCCAGCTGGGGAGAGGCCTAGAAAAGGTGGCCTAAGAATTGCCCGTTCACTCCATCCTGGATAGGCTACCGCACCTATCGGGAGTTCCACTCAGCGGTCTAAAAATGCTAAAGAAAATAATAAACATCAGAACTCCTTTGGACACTGACGATAATAGCAACAGACCCCATCGGAGAACCGCTTTGATTGCTGCCCTGAGTGAGACCAGGTTCATGGATGAAGGTTCCCTGAAAGAGAAGGGAGAAGGTTACGCCTCCTTCTGGAAAGGTTACCCTCTGGGTGGACAACATTAGCACAGTGTGGGACTGGAAAATAAGAACTACTTTCTACCCAGCCTCACTGAAACACCTGTCGGCATAAGTGAAAGACTCATGTCTCTCCGTATCCCCCTAGCCAAAATGCATTATGCTACTCTTCTGAAAATGAGGCAAAGGACTGCTTCTACCAGTCACTAGATGAGGCCGTTCACCGTTTCCCCAGGAATGACAAGATATTTCTGCTGGGTGACTTCAACGCTAGGGTGGGACAGAACAACAGGATGTGGAGTTGGAGTGCTGGGTAGGCATGGTGTTGGCCAGGTCAATGAGAACGGCATAAGACTGCTAACTCTATATGCCGAGCACGACCTCATTGTCTCTAACACCTTGGTCCAGCAGAAGAACAAATATAAAACATCATGGATGTACCCACGCTCCATACACTGGCGTCTGATCGTCTACATCATAGTTAGATGTTTTGACACTAATGACGTCCTGCTGACACGTGCCATGAGGGGTGCAGAATGCTGGACAGATCACCGTATGATACTGGCTAAACTCCAGGATCATACAGTAAGAAAGAAAGAATGGCGCCGGAGGGATGGCTGCCATTTTACGTGCTCCTAACCAACTGTGCTATTTTAAATTTTTTTGTGTTGTTTGTAACTTTTTTTTAAAACTTATTTTGTACATAATGTTGCTGCTACCATCACTTATGACCAAAAATACCTTCTGGACATCAGAACACCGATAACTCACCTCGAACTGGACAAACATTTTTTCTTTAACGAGTCCGACCTGAAGGATATACTGCTTTCTTGGGAACGGGTCCAAATCCCCATCATTTGCGTGAAGAAAAGACGGAGAAAAAGGGGACAGAGGTCAGGCTGCCTTCTGAGAAATCGTAGGCGAGTGAGTAAACCCCCTCTACCATCAGTCCTATTAGCCAGTCATTGGATAACAAAACGGATTAGCTCCGATCAAGGATATCCTACCAACTGGACATTAAAAAATGTAATTGGCTATGTTTCACCGAATTGTGGCTGAACAACGATATGAATAACATACAGCTGGCTGGGTTTTCGGTCCATCGGCAAGATAGAACAGCTGCCTGTAAGACAAGGGGTGGCGGTCTGTGTCTATTTGTAAATAACGGCTGGTGTGCGAAATCTAATATTAAGGAAGACTCAAGATGTTGCTTGCCTAAGGTAGAGTATCTCATGAGAAGCTGTAGACCACACTATTTACCAAGAGAGTTTCATCTATATTTTTTGTAGTGGTCTATTTAGCACCACAAGCCGAGGCTGGCACTAAGACAGCACTCAACAAGCTGTATAGGGCCATAAGCAAACAGGAAAATGATCATCCAGAGGCGACACTCCTAGTGGCCTGGGACTTTAATGCAGGGAAACTTAAATCTGTTTTACCTAATTTCTACCAGCATGTCAAAAGTGCAACAACAAAAAAAAACTCTATAAGGAAGTGGTCAGAGGACACAGAAGCTAAGCTACAGGACTGTTTTGCTAGCACAGACTGGAATATGTCCCGCGATTCTTCCGATGGCATTGAGGAGTACGCTACATCAGTCACTGGCTTCATCAACAAGTGCATCGATGATGTTGTCCCCACAGTGACTGTACGTACATACCCCAATGAGAAGCCATGGATTACAGGCAAAATCTGCCCTGAGCTAAAGGGTAGACCTGCCGCTTTCAAGGAGCGGGACTCTAACCCGGATGCTTAGAAATCCCGCTATGCGCTCCAACGAAACATCAAAGAGGTAAAGTGTCAATACAGGGCTAAGACTGAATTGTACTACACCGACACTTGTCAGATGTGGCAGGGCTTGCAAACTATTACAGATTACAAAGGGAATTACAGCCTGGAGCTGCACAGTGACACAAGCCTACCAGACAAGCTGAATAACTTCTATGCTCACTTCGAGGCAAGCAACACTGAAGCATGCATGACAGCATCAGCTGTTCCAGACAACTGTGTGATTTACATTTTGGTCATTTAGCAGACACCCTTATCCAGAGCAACTTACAGTAATGAATGCATACATTTCATGCATTTTTTTGTACTGGCCCCCCGTGGGAATCAAACCCACAACCCTGGCATTGCACACACCATGCTCTACCAACTGAGCCACAGGGAAGGCTGTGCTCTTCTTTCATGCTCTTCGTAGCTGATGTGAGTAAGACCTTTTTTCTTTCAGTCTTTGAATGAATACAACGTCACCCGGTTGGAATATTATCGCTATTTTACGAGAAAAATAGCATAAAAATTGATTTTAAACAGCGTTTGACATGCTTCGAAGTATGGTAATGGAATATTTGGAATTTTTTGTCACGAAATGCGCTCGCGCGTCACCCTTCGGATACTGACCTGAACGCACGAACAAAACGGAGCTATTTGAATATAACTATGGATTATTTGGAACCAAAACAACATTTGTTGTTGAAGTAGAAGTCCTGGGGGTGCATTCTGACGAAGAACAGCAAAGGTAATCCAATTTTTCTTATAGTAAATCTGAGTTTGGTGAGGGACAAACTTGGTGGGTGTCAAATTAGCTAGCCGTGATGGCCGGGCTATGTACTCAGCTTTTCGGCAAAAGCACATTTTGCAATATTCTATTTTCAAATCTGACACCGCGATTGCATAAAGGAGTTCTGTATCTATAATTCTTAAAATAATTGTTATGTATTTTGTGAATGTTAATCGTGAGTAATTTAGTAAATTCACCGGAAGTTTGCGGTGGGTATGCTAGTTCTGAACATCACATGCTAATGAAAAAAGCTGTTTTTTGATATAAATATGAACTTGATTGAACAAAACATGCATGTATTGTATAACATAATGACCTAGGAGTGTCATCTGATGAAGATCATCAAAGGTTAGTGCTGCATTTAGCTGTGGTTTTGTTTTTTGTGACATATATGCATGCTTTGAAAATGGCTGTGTGATTATTTTTGGCAGGGTACTCTCCTGACATAATCTAATGTTTTGCTTTCGCTGTAAAGCCTTTTTGAAATCGGACAATGTGGTTAGATTAACGAGAGTCTTGTCTTTAAAATGGTGTAAAATAGTCATATGTTTGAGAAATTGAAGTTATAGCATTTATGAGGTATTTGTATTTCGCACCACGCGATTCCACTGGCTGTTGACTAGGTGGGACGCAAGAGTCCCACCTTGCCCAGGGAGGTTAAGATATCCAGCCAATCGCTATTGACTGGATATCGACGTCTCATTCAATTTAATTAACAAGTGAAATTGCCAGATTTACCTTTTCAAGTGGATCTTTTAAATAATATCCAAATTGATTGGGCTTCTACAATGAGACAAGATTAACTGTTCCACATTAACGTAGATGAAGCAAAGCTCTCAGGTTAATTGAAAGTTAATTCCCAGATAGGCTATACAGGTTTGATTTATCATAAATAGATTAATCAGTAAAATCTGCTTTAGCAAAGCACATTCAGTAAAACCCATTACTGACGGGAGTGAATCCCATGTGGCTTCGGCCTTAGGGGGAAGTATACCATAGTGGTGAATGTACCCTAAACATTTAAACTACTGGTTACTTTTATGATAATCCAGACGCTCTCACTTGCTTGGATATCATTGTCTCATTCAATTTATTTATTTAAATTGTCGAACATAACTTTCTAGGTTCTTCCAATTAAATGAGACATCTTAAACTTTGCAATAGTAACCTAGATGAACCAACTTCCCAGGTTAATTTAAAGTTTAATTCCCAGATAGCCTATCCAGGTATGATTAATCATTATCATTGATTAATTCAATTTGCTTTTGCGAATTCATTCACGTCCAACTCCCACAGTACTGTCCAGTTCTGATGGTTCATTAACGTCTATAAATAGATTAAAATCGTCTTTGCAGCTCCCAACATATTCCAAAACCAAACTTTGGAAAATTCGGAAAAACATTTTTCCTTTCAAATGTTCTAATAATGTGCAAGCTATCAGAGGGGGTAGTCCCCACTCGCCCGCTAATTAGTGAACCTAAACCCATAAATGGATTGATCTCTGACCTCAGCAGCGATACCAACCCTAATTATGCCATTAGTGGAAAAGCAGACAACAACACTTTCCAAAATCAACCATCGGGCGCAGGCCTCGTAAAGGTTCTCTCCAGTCTAGCCCTGATGTCTTGCCATCCGAGATTGGCATCTGTCCAATACCGCAGTGCACAGCTGAAGCACGAGCAGGTAATAGTAGACATAAAGGGACAGGTGGAGAGAACCGGGAAACCAATGACAAATGCAGAAAAGGGAAAAATTCTGCTAGCTATGGAACTGCGATGAAAACTGAACAATTAAATGTAATTGCAAAAACGTATGACGATGAACAAGCACAAGCTCTTTAACAAAATCGTCTTCTACAGGAACAAAATCACATGCTACAGGAGCAACTCGATTTAGCCAAAACAAAATATGATGATGTCCACGCCAAACTAGATAAATCTGAAGAGTTATCTACAAACAGGAGTGCTCAACTTGATAACATGCATGCTGTTTTGTTGAATGTTACTCAAAGTATCACGGTTCTCCTCAAAGCGCTGCAGACCAAAGATGATCAGTTAACCTGTTAGGGCTAGGGGGCAGTATTGACACGGCTGGATAAAAAACATACCCGATTTAATCTGGTTACCACTCCTACCCAGTAACTAGAATATGCATATACTTATTACATAGGGATAGAAAACACCCTAAATTTTCTAAAACTGTTTGAATGGTGTCTGTGAGTATAACAGAACTCAAATGGCAGGTCAAAACCTGAGAGATTCCTTTACAGGAAGTGGCCTGTCTGACCATTTCTTGAACTTCTTTTCCATCTCTATCATTTACTAAGGATCTCTGCTCTAACGTGACACTTCCCACGTCGTCCATAGGCGCTCAGAGCCCGGGAAAAAACAGAATGTCGTCATTCCAGCCCCAGGCTGAAACACATTATCGCCTTTCTCAAGTGGCCGATCAAGGGACACTGGGCTTATGCGCGTGACCCCGACCGCCCCCGCCTTTGGGATTTTTTCCTCTGTTTGCCGAAAAGGAGATTCCCTGTCGGAATATTATCGCTTTTCTACGAGAAAAATGTCGTAAAAATTGATTTTAAACAGCGGTTGACATGCTTCGAAGTACGGTAATGGAATATTTAGAATTTTATTGTCACGAATTGCGCCATGCGCGCGACACTTCTTTACTATTTCGGATAGTGTCTGGAACGCACGAACAAAACGCCGCTATTCGGATATAACGATGGATTATTTTGGACCAAACCAACATTTGTTATTGAAGTAGCAGTCCTGGGTGTGCATTCTGACGAAGACAACAAAAGGTAATCAAACTTTTATAATAGTAAATATGATTATGGTGAGTGCTAAACTTGCCGGGTGTCTAAATAGCGAGCCCGTGATGCCTGGGCTATGTACTTAGAATATTGCAAAATGTGCTTTCACCAAAAAGCTATTTTAAAATCGGACATATCGAGTGCATAGAGGAGGTCTGTATCTATAATTCTTAAAATAATTGTTATGCTTTTTGTGAACGTTTATCGTGAGTAATTTAGTAAAATGTTAGCGAATTCCCCGGAAGTTTGCGGGGGGTATGCTAGTTCTGAACGTCACATGCTAATGTAAAAAGCTGGTTTTTGATATAAATATGAACTTGATTGAACAAAACATGCATGTATTGTATAACATAATGTCCTAGGGTTGTCATCTGATGAAGATCATCAAAGGTGAGTGCTGCATTTAGCTGTCTTCTGGGTTTTGGTGACATTATATGCTGGCTTGAAAAATGGGTGTCTGATTATTTCTGGCTTGGTACTCTGCTGACATAATCTAATGTTTTGCTTTCGTTGTAAAGCCTTTTTGAAATCGGACAGTGTGGTTAGATTAACGAGAGTCTTGTCTTTAAATGGCTGTAAAATAGTCATATGTTTGAGAAATTGAAGTAATAGGATTTTTAAGGTTTTGAAAATCGCGCCACAGGCTGGCAGTGGCTGTTACGTAGGTGGGACGCAAGCGTCCCACCTAGCCCATAGAGGTTAATGAAAACAATGACAAAGTTGGATGACAAATCAGCAGAACTCATTGAAGTCGCTGACCAAATGAATGATGAGAGAACTCAGGTGATGAAGATGGAAATATTGATTTCTAAGCAAGCGGAGGAAATCTCATCACTGAATCTGTCGCTCCGTACTCAAGACCTCTATCTGCAAACCATGACAGATAAGTTTGAGACCGAAAGGAGCAAGTACGACACTCACGTGTCCAAAATCAGTACTCTAAGCGCTCGAGTGGACTCTGCAATGCAGCAGAATACCACCCTTAGGTACCATCTGGAGGAAGTCCAGAATGGTCACGCTCTAAAGTGCGACTACCCATCCAAGCAACCGGAGCCCTGTACTCACAGGAGTAAAGACGATAGGTTTCAGACCTTGCCTCCCTCAGGTGTCCATCAGTCTTCTCCTCTTGGCCATTCGGCACTGAGTAATATGGCGCCTCTTGGCCAACAACAACAAGGCTTGACTTCTCCTCTTGGCCTTTCGGCCCCAATCTCTCCACAGGATGAAGCCAACCCTCTCCGCCCGCTTTTTGCGGAATACCTTGACAAACTCGTCAAGAATTTCCCCACCTTGACCCCGTTCCAGGTCAGCCAAACGATACTGAGACGTTCCTAGCTGACATAGAGGACGCGTTGGATGAATACTCGAACGCTACGGGTTCTGACAGGGTTTACCTGTTGAAGCGAACGTCGAATAGACACGTGAATAGGTTCATTCGTCTACAACAGCAACACGTGCAAAATGACTACGCTAAACTTGCCACAGCTTTGAAATTAGAATTCAGTGGTTCTGCGACTCGCAAACACGATAGCTCACTGGCTAACACCGTCAAACAAGCTCGGAACGAACATCCACAAGCTTACTATCATAGGCTTCGTTCAGCTTACTTTGGCCTACTCACTGAAACAGGAATGGAAGAGCTGATACCATTCAAACAAATGTTTCTGTCGAATATGTATCCCACCTTCATAACCTACTTGGGCCCTGCAGCCCACGTTGGCTTGCCTGTCTTATAACTCAGAGAGCTTGCAAGCACAGCTTTGAGGCATCAAAAGTTCACAACGCTAAGAGCCCTGACCACTCGGTTTTGAAGTTTGACCAGGAGCACTGACTCCAGTTAGAGGGTGCATTATCAGGTATTGGAGCGTTGAGAGATGACACACAACAACAGTTTCTACCACGAAACCATGATGCCAATAACCTCCGCGGTCGAAATAACTGTAAAGTACGTCGCCATCAACATGACTACCGCTACAATCGACCTGTTCGCTACGTTCCTGCACCCAACCCACAAAAAGTGTCAGAGCACAAGGGTAACAAAGGGTTGAAGGACGATCAAAACGTAGACCAATGTTCTCCAGAAGTTCCACTACGGGAAGAACTAAAGCGAGAACAATTTGAGAAAAGGGTAAAAGATAAGTCACAAGGACTAGACGGGGAATTACCGGACACCAGGTCCGCAGGAATTAACACCCATAGCAAGGACGTTAAAGTTCAAATTTCTCCCGCTCTCATTCAAGACCCTATCCAGGGCCCGCTTGATCAAGAAACAAGCCCCTGGGCTTTGTCTATAGACTATGATACAAAGGTTCCGAAGAAAAAGGTCAAACGCTTCGTTAAAGCCAAGCCTAAGCCCAAGTCAATCTGCTTCCACCTTGAACAGAAATGGCACATCACGTCGTTGCGAACGACCACTCCACTTTGTGGGGAATATGTCCAATAACCACGAATCTAAACGGCCATACCTGGAAACAGTCCTGGACGACTGCTTGACTTGTCACGCGCTAATTGATTCGGGTGCGACAATATCACTCATCTCTCAAACATTGTTCGATGATCTCAAAAGGGCTTTGAAGCCAACTAAACGTTGGTTAAAAGTGGAACGATGCGACACTACACTTCGAGGGGTCACTCAGACTACCTCACCTCTCACATTGAGAGTCATGCTGAAACAACACTTCAAGGACGTATCGCTCGTGCACCCTGTGTATGTTACCAGCCTCGAAACTGTAACCCTGCTACTTGGAGCAGACTTGATGGATCGGTTACTCCCATTGATGGATTGGAAAACCAACCAGATATGGTCACAGGCCACAGTTCCTTCTCCACTGACCACACTGTCTTTCCCTAACGCTAGCTGCAACGCAGTCATTCACGAGGGGTATCTGTCGAAAGCACCCCTTGAGAAAAAGACGTTTAGAGACCTCGTGGTGCAGAATCCAATCCAAGGAGATATTATGATATCTCGACACATTCCATCAGCCAACCTGATTGACCATTCTTTTCATGATTTCGAGCCAGCTGTCTGTGTGAATAAGCAACTTCCCTCCTCCTTGCAGTCGTGCAATACGGTAGTTGACATGAACTTCTCTTGCCCTTCGGACACTTCCTCAAGCACTGCGGCCGTCTCAGCAAGAAAAACATTGATGCGCAGAGTATACTCTGCTTCCGATGATACACCTTCCGCTTTGTTGGAGACTGTCACCCCTTACAATGACACTAATGGTGTCAGTCCAGCAACTGACCCGATGACTCCCACTGGTGAAACACAATATCACAGACCGATATCCTTGTCTCAGTTCGCAGGTACTGAAGAGGTCGCCACACGCGGACGCTGTGGTGACTGACATGCCTCAACAGCCACTGAGCGTTTTGAAGCACAAACACCAGGAGATTTGGTTGAAAGGTTACAGCCATTCTCATAACAATGCGGCCGCTGACAACTCGTACATAGCTTACAGGGAACCTACCAAGGTACACCACTAGAGGGGACTGCAACGGCGATCACCAACAGGACATCAACTGCCCATCCTTGTGGAGGACTGCTCCGCTTTCAGAGAAGCCTACCAAGTTCGACCACCAGAGGGGACTGTAACGATGATCTACAAACAGGATATCACATGGTCATGATTTTATGTTGATTTGTAACTTGCAGGATAAACAAGATCCAAACCACCAGGGGGGGTATGTCATGACGTTGCCCTCTTTGGGTACAGCGAGCACAGTTGACCCCCCTCCCTCTGCACCAGCCCTTTTCTATGCACCATCCCCCGACCTCTATACTCCTGACACCAGGCTCTGTAAGAAGAGGTCGTAAATTCCTATGAGGAGATTCTCTCCTCATGGCCACAGTATAGAGACAGAGTGAGTTTTCATAGACCACACAAAGGAATTTCTTCTACCTCACAGAACTTGACAACCGAACAATATTCAGGTTCTGGAGAAGGTGTAAAAGATCGGTGAAGAATACAGCTATGAACTGGTCCGTTTGGTACAATTTTGTGAAACTCATGAGAGACAATACGGCCACATTACCATAATCATGTTTATAGAAGAGTCTCAGGTATGAGACTTACATCGAATGGTTGTATAAAATGAATGAATAAGGATGGAACTGTTTGTGAAAATGTGTAATGTGATTTTGGACTGTTTAGGACATCTACTTTGTGCATGACACAAGTATTTTTCCAACAATTGTTTACAGACATATTATTTTGCATATAATTCACTGTTTCACAATTACAGTGGGTCAGAAGTTTACATACACTAAGTTGACTGTGCCTTTAAAACAGCTTCGAAAATTACAGAAAATGATGTCATGGCTTTAGAAGCTTCTGATAGGCTAATTGGCATCATTTGAGTCAATTGTAGGTGTACCTGTGGATGTATTTCAAGGCCTACCTTCAAGCTCAGTGCCTCTTTGCTTGACATCATGGGAAAATCTAAATAAATCAGCCAAGACCTCAGAAAAAATATTGTAGACCTCCACAAGTCTGTTTCATCCTTTGGAGCAATTTCCAAACGCCTGAAGGTACCACCTTCATCTGTACAAACAATAGTACACAAGTATAAACACCATGGGACCACGCAGCCATCATACTGCTCAGGAAGGAGGCGTGTTCTGTCTCCTAGAGATGAAACTACTTTGGTGCGAAAAGTGCAAATCAATCCCAGAACAACAGCAAAGGACCTTGTGAAGATGCTAGAGGAAACAGGTACAAAAGTATCTATATCCACAGTAAAACGAGTCCTATATCGACATAACCTGAAAGGCCGATCAGCAAGGAAGAAGCCACTTCTCCAAAACCGCCATAAAAAAGCCAGACTGCACATGGGGAAAAAATATCGTACTATTTGGAGAAATGTCCTCTGGT
>NC_138310.1:87252483-87254983 GCF_965601325.2 Salmo salar
ATCTACTAACCCTAGCCCTAACCTAACCTTAACCATTATCCTAACCCTAACCCTTATTATAAACCTTGTTCTTAACCCTACCCTAACCCTAATCGTAACCTTAGCAATTAGTTGCTTATCAACAGTGTAAGAATATTTTGAAGATAAATACACAACGCAGAGGACTAAAGGTCAAGAGGGAATTAACGATCAATGGAAATAGTGTTTTTTTTCTGTAATAGGGAATGAATTATCAATGGGTCAGAGACATAGGAGGAATTTGTCTAGGCATTGAGCCTGCAACAGGATACTTGTTATTTGACCATTGGCCAAGTTTTATTGCAAGGAATTCTAATTGGTCAACCACAGGCTAGGGTTGGGTTATAAAACTACATCCTGTGCCTTTGTTCTGTGGAGAGAATCACTGAGGACAGGGGAGAATGAACATCTACCTCTCAGCATAACAGTGATTATGATTTGTCCTCTTTGAATAAACCAATTATTTCCCCCCTGATTTGTCTTGCGGTCTGTGTTATTGACAAGTAACATCAACCGCTAACAACAGATAGTCAGATCCTTATCAACAGTTTGTTGATGGTATGACCATCTGTAGAGCATCTACAGTAAAGGAGACTATGCGGACTATCCTAGGTGAGGAGTGAAGAGGAGTAAAATACAGACAGAGAAAGAACAAGACTTAGAGAAAGGGAGACAGAAAGAGAAAAAGACAGAACACGAGAACAGGGAAAGGGAGACAGAAAGAGTTAGCCTGGGAGCCAGTCTGTTGTAGTCTATCTGCAGTAAGAGCAAGTTAGCCTGGGTGTTTTGTGTTGTCCAGTCGCTCCTGTCTTCTGTTCCCTGTTGTCCTTGTCCTCTGAAAGGTTGCTGAGGTCTGTGGAGGACGAGGTTGGCTGGGGCAGGATTTTATTTTTGTTAATGTGTATTTTTTTGAATATTAATGTGTATTTTGTTGAATATTTACAATTGTATTTTTTTGGTTGGTTGGTGTGGTGTTCCGGGGTCCTTGGTGGTTTTATGGGGGGGTGACGACCCGCCCAGTTCTGTCTCCTTGTTCTTGTTTTCCGAAATGGGACACACCTGGGCTCGGGATAACTACACCTTTCCTCCGTACATCGAAGAGACTCTCTCCACTCAGTGGCATTTTGAGGCTTCTTTGTGTTTATTTCTTTAGGCACTTCTCAACACCCCTCATTATCACCACGCACACCACCACTCCCTTACACTACTGACTTTAATAAATATGTTTGATATTTCTTTAGCTCCATCTTTGTTAAGGACTATGAGGCAGTACGTAACAGTGTCACGATCCAGAATAACTTCAGATGACACAACAAACTGCCATGACAGAGATGTCACACGAGCCTTCGTCAGCTGTATCATAACAGGATATCAAAGACATTTTGCTCTGGATAAGAGCGTCTGCTAAATGACTTAAATGTAAAATGTAAATGACATGGCCAAATGAATAACGTCATAAAGACCTGCATCAGTTCTGTGAAAGAGGGAACTTGAGGGGGAGAGAGAGAAAGAAGGGGGTTGAGAGAGAAAGAGGGGAGAGAGAGAGAAGGAAAGAGAGAGAGAAGGAATGACAGCGAGAGAGAGAGAGAGAGAGAGGAGAGGGGAAGGAAGGAAGGAAGGGACGGAAGGAAGGAAGGAAGGAAGGAAGGAAGGAAGGAAGGAAGGAAGGGAAGGGAAGGAAGGAAGGAAGGAAGGAAGGAAGGAAGGAAGGAAGGAAGGAAGGAAGACAGATAGAGACTGTACTGTAGCCTGGTGTCTCCTAACCCATAGTGACGTGGGCCATCCGTTAGTGTTCTCTCTCTAATATAAAGCCTCATCAGCATCATCACTCTGGCCCAGGCTATAATAGGCTTTAATTACATCACCCTCAGTTGAGCACCATGCATGAAATGAAAACACACACCCACACTGAGAGGAGACAGAGGGAAGGAGGGAGAGATGGGGAGGAGGGAGAGATGGGGAGAAGTAGGAGGAGGAGAGGGTGTGACAGTGAGAAATGGAGAGAGTTTAGGAGAGAAAGAGGGCGAGAGAGAGAGAGAGACAGAACAGTGAGCACCTTGCCTTAACTCCTGCTTCCTTTGTGTTCATTTTCCCTGTCTCTCTTTCACCATCTACTGCTGGCCCAGTCTGTCAACCTCTCTCTCCTTGCTCTCTTTGTTCTTCTTCTCTGTTCTACTCTGTCAACCTCTCTCTCCTTGCTCTCTTTGTTCTTCTTCTCTCTGTTCTACTCTGCCAACCTCTCTCTCCTTGCTCTCTTTGTTCTTCTTCTCTGTCCTACTCTGTCAACCTCTCTCTCCTTGCTCTCTTTGTTCTTCTTCTCTGTTCTACTCTGTCAACCCCTCTCTCCTTGCTCTCTTTGTTCTTCTTCTCTCTGTTCTACTCTGTCAACCTCTCTCTCCTTGTTCTCTTTGTTCTTCTTCTCTCTGTTCTACTCTGTCAACCTCTCTCCTTGCTCTTTTTGTTCTTCTTCTCTCTGTTCTAC
>NC_138310.1:87257483-87262483 GCF_965601325.2 Salmo salar
CTCTATAGATTGACTCAGGGTGATGTATCTCTATAGATTGACTCAGTGTGATGTATCTCTATAGATTGACTCAGGGTGATGTATCTCTATAGATTGACTCAGTGTGATGTATCTCTATAGACTGACTCAGTGTGATGTATCTCTATAGATTGACTCAGTGTGATGTATCTCTATAGACTGACTCAGTGTGAGAGTGCAAGACGCAAGCTAATTCTGCGTTCTCTTTTTCATCTCTTCATCCATCTCATTGTCATGCTCTCCTCTCTGTCTTTCTCTCTCTGTAATCACACTTTATCCTCTCTCCTCTCTGTCTTTCTCTCTCTCTCTAATCACACTTCATCCTTTCTCCTCTCTCTGTCTTTCTCTCTCTCTAATCACACTTTATCCTCTCTCCTCTCTGTCTTTCTCTCTCTCTCTCTCTAATCACACTTCATCCTTTCTCCTCTCTCTGTCTTTCTCTCTCTAACCACACTTTATCCTCTCCCCTCTCTGTCTTTCTCTCTCTCTAATCACACTTTATCCTCTCTCCTCTGTCTTTCTCTCTCTCTCTCTCTAATCACACTTCATCCTTTCTCCTCTCTCTGTCTTTCTCTCTCTAACCACACTTTATCCTCTCTCCTCTCTCTGTCTTTCTCTCTCTCTAATCACACTTTATCCTCTCTTCTCTCTCTGTCTTTGTCTCTCTCTAATCACACTTTATCCTCACTCCTTTCTGTCTTTCTCTCTCTCTAATCACACTTCATCCTCTCCCCTCTCTCTTTCTTTGTAGGTCTCCATAAGAGACAAATTAGCAACAGAAGCAGAGATAAAGAGGATTAGCTATCTATCGCCTCCTGCCAACAGATTATGATACACAACCCCAGAGAGAGAAAGAGAGATGGAAACAGAGAGAGAGCGAGAGAGAGACAGAGAGGGAGAGACAGCGAGAGAGAGAGAGAGAGAGCGAGAAAGAGAGAGAGAGACAACAGAGATGGAGTGGATGGAGAGCTACTGTGGACAGGAACAAAAAAAAGAGAGAGAGAGAGAGGAGAGAGAGAGAGAGAGAGAGAGAGAGAGAGAGAGAGAGAGAGAGAGAGAGAGAGAGAGAAAAGGAGGACATTATTAAACCTAATAAGGGGAGTGTTCAGCAGAACAGCATTATGGGGAGCGAATTACATTCCCCTCCCACCCCCTCAGAAGAGAGCTTCAGACACGTGGAAGAATTGAATCACCTCCATCATACAGACAGACAGACTCCACACTACACAGCCTATATACACTATACAAGGAGAATACTGTATAAACTACACTACACAGCCTATATACACTATACAAGGAGAATACTGTATAAACTACACTACACAGCCTATATACACTATACAAGGAGAATACTGTATAAACTACACTACACAGCCTATATACACTATACAAGGAGAATACTGTATAAACTACACTACACAGCCTATATACACTATACAAGGAGAATACTGTATAAACTACACTACACAGCCTATATACACTATACAAGGAGAATACTGTATAAACTACACTACACAGCCCATATACACTATACAAGGAGAATACTGTATAAACTACACTACACAGCCCATATACACTATACAAGGAGAATACTGTATAAACTACACTACACAGCCTATATACACTATACAAGGAGAATACTGTATAAACTACACTACACAGCCTATATACACTATACAAGGAGAATACTGTATAAACTACACTACACAGCCTATATACACTATACAAGGAGAATAGTGTATAAACTACACTACACAGCCCATATACACTATACCAGGAGAATACTGTATAAACTACACTACACAGCCTATATACACTATACAAGGAGAATACAGTATAAACTACACTACACAGCCTTTATACACTATACCATGAAAACACTGTATATACCACACTACACAGCCTAAATTCACTACTTAAGGAGAATTGTATCTCTCCTCTATCCCTCTCTCTATACGTCTCCCTATCCAATTCAAGGGGTTTTACTGGCATGGGAAACATATGTAAACATTGCCAAAGCAAGTGAAGTAGATACAAAAGTGAAATAAACAATCAAATCTCTCTCTCCATACCTCTCTATCCTCTATCTCTATCTATCTCTCTTTCTCAATCCCTCTCTCCATACCTCTGCTCGATCTCTCTCTCTTTCCCTCTCTCTATCCCTCTCCTCTATCCCTCTATATCTCTTTATCTCTCTCTCTATCCCTCTCTCTATCCCTCTCTATCTCTCTATCCATCTCTCTCTCTCTCTCTCTCTCTCTCTCTCTCTCTCTATCCCTCTCCATATCCCTCTCTATCCCTCTGTATATCTCTCCCTATCCCTCTCTCAATCTCTCTCTATCCCTCTCTATATCTCTCTCTATCCCTCTCTCTATATCTCTTTCTATCCCTCTCTCTATAGCTCTCTCTATCCCTCTCTCTATAGCTCTCTCTATCCCTCTCTCTATCTCTCTCTTACCCTCTCTCCATACCTCTCTCTATACCTCTCCTCTATTCCCCTCTATCCCTCTCTCTATCCCTCTCTATATCTCTCTCTATCCCTCTGTATATCTCTCCCTATCCCTCTCTCAATCTCTCTATATATCTCTCTAGACCCATACAGCCTCTTGCTGCTAGGCACTCACCTCTTCATGAATACAGAACAGATTAGGAGCAGAGGTGTGTGTCAAATCAAATTGTGTTTGTCATATTCTTTGTAAACAACATGTGTTGACTAACAGTGAAATGCATTCTTATGTATTATTTTTCATCAGTGCAGAGTTAAAGGTATTTCTTTTAAACCAAAACTTGAAAAATTGACTAAATAGTGAATAAAAATAAAATGAATATCTAATAACGCGTAGAAAATAACAGTATATACAGGAAGTAGAAAATAACATGGCTATATACAGGAAGTAGAAAATACCATGGCTATATACAGGGAGTAGAAAATAGCATGACTATATACAGGGAGTAGAAAATAACATGGCTATATACAGGGAGTAGAAAATAACATGGCTATATACAGGGAGTAGAAAATAACATGGCTATATACAGGGAGTAGAAAATAGCATGGCTATATACAGGGAGTAGAAAATAACATGGCTATATACAGGGAGTAGAAAATAACATGGCTATATACAGGAAGTAGAACATATAATGGCTATATACAGGAAGTAGAAAATGAAATGGCTATATACAGGAAGAAAATAATTACATGGCGTGTGTTTATACTGGGTGTGTGTTTATTTATACTGGGTGTGTGTTTATTTATACTGGGTGTGTGTTTATTTATAATGGGTGTGTGTTTATTTATACTGGGTGTGTGTTTATTTATAATGGGTGTGTGTTTATTTATACTGGGTGTGTGTTTATTTATACTGGGTGTGTGTTTATTTATACTGGGTGTGTGTTTATTTATACTGGGTGTGTGTTTATACTGGGTGTGTGTGTGTAGTATACTGCAGTTATAAATCACATTGGCCTTACGACACCAGACATTTCTCAGCAGTATTTCAGCTCTTAGAGAGTCAAGGTTAGTGTTATCAAAGACGTGAGTGGTGAGTGTTAGTGTGAGTTAGTATGAGTATTATCACAGAGGTGAGAGTTATCACAGAGGTGAGTATTATAACAGAGGTTAGTGTTATCACAGAGGTGAGTGTTATCAGAGGTGAGTGTTATCAGGGAGGTGAGTGTTATCAGAGAGGTGAGTGTTATCAGAGGTGAGTGTTATCACAGAGGTGAGTGTTATCAGGGAGGTGAGTGTTATCAGAGAGGTGAGTGTTATCAGAGGTGAGTGTTATCACAGAGGTGAGTGTTATCACAGAGGTGAGTGTTATCAGAGAGGTGAGTGTTATCAGAGGTGAGTGTTATCACAGAGGTGAGTGTTATCACAGAGGTGAGTGTTATCAGGGAGGTGAGTGTTATCAGAGAGGTGAGTGTTATCAGAGGTGAGTGTTATCACAGAGGTGAGTGTTATCACAGAGGTGAGTGTTATCAGAGGTGAGTGTTATCACAGAGGTGAGTGTTATCACAGAGGTGAGTGTTATCACAGAGGTGAGTGTTATCAGAGGTGAGTGTTATCAGAGGTGAGTGTTATCAGAGGTGAGTTTTATCAGAGGTGAGTGTTATCACAGAGTGAGGTGAGTGTTATAACAGAGGTGAGTGTTATCAGAGGTGAGTGTTATCAGAGGTGAGTGTTATCAGAGGTGAGAGTTATCAGAGGTGAGTGTTATCAGAGGTGAGTGTTATCAGAGGTGAGAGTTATCAGAGGTGAGTGTTATCAGAGGTGAGAGTTATCAGAGGTGAGTGTTATCAGAGGTGAGTGTTATCAGAGGTGAGTGTTATCAGAGGTGAGTGTTATCAGAGGTGAGAGTTATCAGAGGTGAGTGTTATCAGAGGTGAGTGTTATCAGGGAGGTGAGTGTTATCAGAGGTGAGTGTTATCAGAGGTGAGTGTTATCAGAGGTGAGTGTTATCAGGGAGGTGAGTGTTATCAGGGAGGTGAGTGTTATCAGGGAGGTGAGCATTATCAGGGAGGTGAGTATTATCAGGGAGTTGAGTGTTATCAGAGGTGAGTGTTATCAGGGAGGTGAGTGTTATCAGAGAGGTGAGTGTTATCAGGGAGGTGAAATACACACACATACAGTATTTAAATATGGAAACCCACACATACAGCTGGAGTCTGCAGAGACTGTTTCTATATGCAGCACATATGTCTATTTTCCATTCCATTCGTTGTGTATGTGTCTGTATGTGTTTGTGCGTATGTGTTTGTGTGTGTGTATCTATGAAAGGCATGACCAAACACATTTGCTTATAGTGTGACAAGCCCCACCCCCTCTTAACGAGCTCAATGTGAAACATCCAGTAAAGGAACAGAGGGGAGGAGTCACATGATGTTCCTGGCAGCAGAGGGGAGGAGTCACATGATGTTCCTGGCCCTACTTTTTAGCACCAGCAGCCCATCTCATTGCAACCAGACTGCAGGAACGATAGAATGAG